>NC_057795.1:639250674-639261454 GCF_018294505.1 Triticum aestivum
CTCTAGTCGTTTGTCATGGCACTTGTGTCATCCATGATTCTAGCCACCGCCCTTCAAATATACCAACCGGGGGGGGGGGAGGGGGGGACGATGGCTTGTCTTGCTGTGCCCCCAACATGACTTTATGACTTGATGGTACTATGTATTGGCTTGTTGGATGCTTGGTCCATTGCTTTATAATATAAAGCGGGGGGAAACCCTTTTTCGTCAACGATGGTTTGATGGGCGTGGTGAACGTCACCAACATGGTGCTGCTAGACAACCCCACCGCCTTCCTCAAACCCCATCCAATTCGAGATTGTACGAGTGTCTTGTGTTGGGAAACGTAGCAGAAATTCAAAATTTTCTACGTATCACCAAGATCAATCTATGGTGATTCTAGCAACAAGAGAGAGGGGAATGTATCTTCATACCCTTGAAGATCGCGATGTGGAAGCGTTGCAAGAACGCGGTCGGTGGAGTCATTCACGAAGCGATTCAGATCACAGCCGAATCCGATCTAAGCACCGAACAACGGTGCCTCCGCGTTCAACACACGTGCAACCCGGTGACGTCTCCCGTGTCTTGATCCAGCAAGGATAGAGGGAGAGGTTGGGGAAGACTCCGTCCAGCGGCAGCACAACGGCGTGGTGGTGATGGAGGAGCGTGACACTCCAGCAGGGCTTCGCCAAGCACTGCAAGAGACGAGGAGGGAGAGGGGTAGGGCTGCGCCAGGAGAGAGGAAAACTCATGTTCTTGGCAGCCCCCAAACCCCCACTATATATAGGGGAAGGGGAGAAGGGGCCGGCCCCTCTAGATCCCGTCTAGAGGGGGGGGGGGCGGCCAGGAGGGGAGGCTTGCCCCCCAAGCAAGGTGGAGGCGCCCCCCTCCCCTAGGGTTTTCAACCATAGGCGCCTTGGGCCCTTGGGGAGGGGCGCACCAGCCCACTAGGGGCTGGTTCCCTCCCATATTCAGCCCATCAAGTCCCCCGGGGCAGGTGGCCCCACCCGGTGGTCCCGGTACAATACCGATAACCCCCGAAACTATTCCAGTGACTGAAACTGGACTTCCCATATATAAATCTTTACCTCCGGACACTCCTCGTGACGTCCGGGATCTCATCCGGGACTCCGAACAACATTCGGTAACCACATACAAACTTCCCTTATAACCCTAGCGTCATCGAACCTTAAGTGTGTAGACCCTACGGGTTCGGGAATCATGCAGACATGACCGAGACATCTCTCCGGCCAATAACCAACAACGGGATCTGGATACCCATGTTGGCTCCCACATGTTCCACGATGATCTCACCGGATGAACCACGATGTCAAGGATTCAAGCAATCCCGTATACAATTCCCTTTTTCAATCGGTACGTTACTTGCCCAAGATTCGATCGTCGGTATCCCAATACCTCGTTCAATCTCGTTATCGGCAAGTCACTTTACTCGTTCCGTAATGCATGATCCCGTGACTAACTACTTAGTCACATTGAGCTCATTTTGATGATGCACTACCGAGTGGGCCCAGAGATACCTCTCCGTCATATGGAGTGACAAATCCCAGTCTTGATTCGTGCCAACCCAACAAACACTTTCGAAGATACCTGTAGTGCACCTTTATAGTCACCCAGTTACGTTGTGACGTTTGGTACACCCAAAGCACTCCTACGGTATAAGGGAGTTACACAATCTCATGGTCTAAGGAAATGATACTTGACAATAGAAAAGCTTTAGCAAACGAACTACACGATCTTGTGCTATGCTTAGGATTGGGTCTTGTCCATCACATCATTCTCCTAATGATGTGATCCTGTTATCAATGACATCCAACATCCATGGTCAGGAAACCATGACCATCTGTTGATCAACGAGCTAGTCAACTAGAGGCTCACTAGGGACATGTTGTGGTCTATGTATTCACACATGTATTGCGGTTTCCGGTCAATACAATTATATCATGAACAATAGACAATTATCATGAACAAGGAAATACAATAATAACCATTTTATTATTGCCTCTAGGGCATATTTCCAACAACCTCCCACTTGCACTAGAGTCAATAATCTAGTTCACATCACTATGCGATTGTAATGAATCAACACCCATGGGGTTTGATCATATCTCGCTTGTGAGAGAGGTTATTAGTCAACGGGTCTAAACCTTTCAGATCCGTGTGTGTTTTACAAATCTCTATGTCATCCTGCAGCTACCACGCTCTATTTGGAGCTATTCCAAATAATTGTTCTACTATACGAATCCGGTTTACTACTCAGAATCATCCGGATTAGTCACAAAGTTTGCATCGACGTAACCCTTTACGACGAACTCTTTTACCACCTCCATAATCGAGAAAATTACTTAGTCCATTAGTTACTAAGGATAAGTCTGATCGTTGTCCTATGATTCATTCCTGGATCACTCTTGTACCCCTTGACTGACTCATGGCAAGGCACACTTCAGGTGCAGTACACAACATAGCATATTGTAGAGCCTACGTCTAAAGCATAGGGGACGACCTTCGTCCTTTCTCTATTTTCTGCCGTGGTCAGGTCTTGAGTCTTACTCAATACTCATACCTTATAACACAGTCAAGAACTCCTTCTTTGCCGATCTATTTTGAACTCCTTCAAAATCTTGTCACGGTATGTATTCATTTGAAAGTATTATTAAGCATTTTTGATCTATCCTTATAGATCTTGACGCTCAATGTTCAAGTAGCTTAATCCAGGTTTTTCATTGAAAAACACTTTTCAAATAACCCTATATGCTTTCTAGAAATTCTACATAATTTTCGATCAATAATATGTCAAACACATATACTCATCAGAAATTCTATAATGCTCCCACTCACTTCTTTGGAAATACAAGTTTCTCATAAACTTTGTATAAACCCAAAATCTTTGATTATCTCATCCAAGTGTATATTCCAACTCCAAGATGCTTAGTCCAGTCCTTATAAGGATTGCTAGTGCTTTGCATACTTGTTAGCATTTTTTAGGATTGACAAAAACTTTCTGGTTGTATCACATACAACCTTTCCTCAAGAAAATCGTCGAGGAAACAATGTTTTGACATCCTATCTGCAAGATTTCATAAATAATGCAGGAACTGCTAATATAATTTCAACAGACTCTTAGCATCACTATGAGTGAGAAAGTCGCATCGTAGTCAACTCCTTGAACTTGTCGAATAACATCTTAACGACAAGTCGAGCTTCCTTAATGGTGATACTTACCATCATTGTCCGTATTCCTTTTAAAATCCATCTGTACCCAACAGCCTTACGACCATCAAGTAGTTCTTCCAAAGTCTACACTTTGTTTTCATACATGGATCCTCTCTCGAATTTTATGGCCTCTAGCCATTTGCCGGAATCCGGGCCCACCATTGCTTCTCCATAGCTCGTAGGTTCATTATTTTCTAGCAACATGACCTCCAAGACAGGATTACCATACCACTCTGAAGCAGTACGCGTCCTTGTCGTCCTACGAGGTTTGGTAGTGACTTGATCCAAAGTTTCATGATCACTATCACCAGCTTCCACTTCAATTGGTGTAGGTGCCACAGGAACAACTTCCTGTGCCCTGCTACACACTGGTTGAAGTGATGGTTCTATAACCTCATCAAGTCTCCACCATCCTCCTACTCAATTCTTTCGAGAGAAACTTTTCCTCGAGAAAGGACCCGTTTATAGAAACAGTTACATTTGCTTCCGGATATGAAATAGGAGGTATACCCAACTGTTTTGGGTGACCTATGAAGATGTATTTATCCATTTTGGGTTCGAGCTTACTAGGATGAAACTTTTTCACATAAGCGTCGCAGCCCCAAACTTTCAAGAAATGACAGCTTAGGTTTCTCTAAACCATAGTTCACATGGTGTCATCTCAACGGAATTATGTGGTGCCCTATTAAAGTAAATGCGGTTGTCTCTAATGCCTAATCCATAAACGATAGTGGTAATTCGATAAGAGACATCATGGTGTGCCCCATATGCAATAGGGTGCATCTATGATGTTCGGACACACCATCACACTATGGTGTTCCAGGCGGTGTTAGTTGTGAAACAATTTCCACAATGTCTTAATTGTGTACCAAACTCGCAACTCAGATATTCATCTCTATGATCATATCATAGACATTTTATCCTCTTGTCACAAAGATCTTCAACTTCACTCTAAAATTACTTGAACCTTTCAATAATTCAGACTTGTGTTTCATCAATTAAATATACTCAGCATCTACTCAAATCATCTGTGAAATAAGAACATAACGATATCCACTTCGTGCTTCAGCACTCATTGGACTGCACACATCAAAATGTATTACTTACAGCAAGTTGCTTTCTTGTTCCATCTTACTGAAAACGAGGCTTTCAGTCATCTTGCCCATGTGGTATGATTTGCATGTCTCAAGTGATTCAAAATCAAGTGAGTCCAGACGATCCATCTGCATGGAGTTTCTTCATACGTGCATACCAATAGACACGGTTCGCATGTCTCAAACTTTTCAAAAAATGAGTGAGTCCAAAGATCCATCAACATGGAGCTTCTTCATGCGTTTTATACCAATATGACTCAAATGGCAGTGCCACAAGTAGGTGGTACTATCATTACTATCTTATATCTTTTGGCATGAACATGTGTATTACTACGATCGAGATTCAATAAACCATTCAGTTTAGGTGCAAGACCATTGAAGGTATTATTCAAATAAATAGAGTAACCATTATTCTCCTTAAATGAATAACCGTATTTCGATAGACATAATCCAATCATGTCTATGCTCAACGCAAACACTAAATAACAATTATTTAGGTTTAACACCGATCCCGATGGTAGAGGGAGCGTGCGATGTTTGATAACATCAAACTTGGAAATACTTCCAACAGTCTCCGTTTATTCCGTAGCCTTTTATTTCGAGTTACTAACACTTAGCAACTGAACCGGTATCTATTACCCTGGTGCTACTAGGAGTACTAGTAAAGTACTAATTAATATAATGTATATCCAATATACTTCTGTCGACCTTGCCAGCCTTCTCATCTACCAAGTATCTAGGGTAGTACTGCTTCAGTGACCGTTCCCCTCATTACAGAAGCACTTAGTCTCGGGTTTGGGTTCAACCTTGGGTTTCTTCACTAGTGCAGCAACTGATTTGCCGTTTCATGAAGTATCCCTTCTTGCCCTTGCCCTTCTTGAAACTAGTGGTTTTACTAACCATCAACAATTGATGCTCCTACTTGATTTCTACTTTCGCGGTGTCAAACATCGCGAATTGCTCAAGGATCATCATGTCTATCCCTGATATGTTATAGTTCATCATGAAGCTCTAGTAGCTTGGTGGCAATGACTTTGGAGAACCATCACTATCTCATCTGGAAGATAACTACCACTTGATTCAAGCGATTGTAGTACTCAGACAATCTGAGCACATACTCAATGATTGAGCTTTTCTCCCTTAGTTTGCAGGCTTAAGAAACTTGTTGGAGGTCTCACACCTCTTGACGTGGGCACGAGCCTGAAATCCCAATTTCAGCCCTTGGAACATCTCATATGTTTCGCGACGTTTCTAAAACGTCTTCAACGCCTCAATTCCAAACCGTTTATCATTACTGAACTATCACGTAGTCATTAAAACGTGTATGTCAGATGTTCGCAACATCCGCAGACGACGTTCGAGGTTCAGCACACCGAGTGGTGCATTAAGGACATAAGCCTTCTACACAGCAATGAGGACAATCCTCAGTTTATGGACCTAGTCCGCATAATTGCTACTATCAACTTTCAACTAAATTTTCTCTAGGAACATATCTAAACAGTAGAACTAAAACGCGAGCCACGACATAATTTGCAAAGACCTTTTGACTATGTTCAGGATAATTAAGTTCATCTAATGAACTCCCACTCAGATAGACATCCCTCTAGTCTAAGTGATACATGATCCGAGTCAACTAGGCCGTGTCCGATCATCACGTGAGACGGACTAGTCATCATGGGTGAACATCTTCATGTTGATCGTACCTTCTATACGGCTCATGTTCGACCTTTCGGTCTCTTGTGTTCCGAGGCCATGTCTGTACATGCTAGGCTCGTCAAGTCAACCTAAGTGTTTCGCGTGTGTAAATCTGGCTTACACCCGTTGTATGTGAACGTTAGAATCTATCACACCCGATCATCACGTGGTGCTTCAAAACAACGAACTTCCGCAACGGTGCACAGTTAGGGGGAACACTTGCTTGAAAATTTAGTGAGGGATCATCTTATTTATGCTACCGTCGTTCTAAGCAAATAAGATGTAAACATGACAAACATCACATGCAAATCATAAAGTGACATGATATGGCCATCATCATCTTGCGCCTTTGATCTCCATCTTTGAGGCGCGACATGATCACCTTCATCACCGGCATGACACCATGATCTCCATCATCATGTATCCATGAAGTTGTCTCGCCAACTATTCCTTCTACTACTATGGCTAACGGTTTAGCAATAAAGTAAAGTAATTGCATGGCGTTATTCAATGACACGCAGGTCATACAATAAAGTAAGACAACTCCTATGGCTCCTGCGGTTGTCATACTCATCGACATGCAAGTCGTGATTCCTATTACAAGAACATGATCAATCTCATACATCACATATATTTCATTCATCACATCCTTCTTGGCCATATCACATCACACGACATATGCTGCAAAAACAAGTTAGACGTCCTCTAATTGTTGTTGTAAGTTTTTACGTGGTTGCTATAGGTTTCTAGCAAGGACGTTTCTTACCTACGCCAAAACCACAACGTGATATGCCAAATGCTATTTACCCTTCATAAGGACCCTTTTCATCGAATCCGATCCGACTAAAGTGGGAAAGACTAGCACCCGCTAGCCACCTTATGCAATAAGTGCATGTCAGCCGGTGGAACCTGTCTCACGTAAGTGTACATGTAAGGTCAGTCCGGGCCGCTTCATCCCACAATACCGTCGAAACAAGATAGGACTAATAACGGTAAGAATATTGAACAAAATCAACGCCCACAACAACTTGTGTTCGACTTGTGCATAGAATCTACGCAATAGACCTAGCTCATGATGCCACTCTTGGGGAACGTAGCAGAAATTCAAAATTTTCTACGTATCACCAAGATCAATCTATAGAGATTCTAGCAACAAGAGAGAGGGGAATGTATCTTCATACCCTTGAAGATCGCGATGCGGAAGCGTTGCAAGAATGCGGTCGGTGGAGTCGTTCACGAAGCGATTCAGATCGCGGCCGAATCCGATCTAAGCACCGAACAGCGGAGCCTCCGCGTTCAACACACGTGCAGCCCGGTGACGTCTCCCGTGCCTTGATCCAGCAAGGATAGAGGGAGAGGTTGGGGAAGACTCTGTCCAGCAGCAGCACAACAACGTGGTGGTGATGGAGGAGCGTGGCACTCTAGCAGGGCTTCGCCAAGCACTGCGAGAGACGAGGAGGGAGAGGGGTAGGGCTGCGCCAGGAGAGAGGAAAACTCATGTTCTTGGCAGCCCCGAAACCCCCACTATATATAGGGGAAGGGGAGAAGGGGGCGCCCCCTCTAGATCCCATCTAGAGGGGGGGCGGCGGCCAGGAGGGGAGGCTTGCCCCCCAAGCAAGGTGGAGGCGCCCCCCTCCCCTAGGGTTTTCAACCCTAGGTGCCTTGGGCCCTTGGGGAGGGGCGCACCAGCCCACTAGGGGCTGGTTCCCTCCCATATTCAGCCCATCAAGTCCCCCGGGGCAGGTGGCCCCACCGGTGGACCTCCGGACACCTTTCGGTGGTCCCGGTACAATACCGGTAACCCCCGAAACTATTCCGGTGACTGAAACTGGACTTCCCATATATAAATCTTTACATTCGAACCATTCCGGAACTCCTCGTGATGTCCGGGATCTCATTCGGGACTCCGAACAACATTCGGTAATCACATACAAACTTCCCTTATAACCCTAGCATCATCGAACCTTAAGTGTGTAGACCCTACGGGTTCGGGAATCATGCAGACATGACCGAGACATCTCTCCGGCCAATAACCAACAACGGGATCTGGATACCCATGTTGGCTCCCACATGTTCCACGATGATCTCATCGGATGAACCACGATGTCAAGGATTCAAGCAATCCCGTATACAATTCCCTTTGTCAATCGGTACGTTACTTGCCCGAGATTCGATCGTCGGTATCCCAATACCTCGTTCAATCTCGTTACTGGCAAGTCACTTTACTCATTCCGTAATGCATGATCCCGTGACTAACTACTTAGTCATATTGAGCTCATTATGATGATGCATTACCGAGTGGGCCCAGAGATACCTCTCCGTCATACGGAGTGACAAATCCAAGTCTCGATTCGTGCCAACCCAACAAACACTTTCGGAGATACCTGTAGTGCACCTTTATAGTCACCCAGTTACGTTGTGACGTTTGATACACCCAAAGCACTCCTACGGTATCAGGGAGTTACACAATCTCATGATCTAAGGAAATGATACTTGACATTAGAAA
Source organism: Triticum aestivum (assembly GCF_018294505.1). Classification (NCBI taxonomy): domain Eukaryota; kingdom Viridiplantae; phylum Streptophyta; class Magnoliopsida; order Poales; family Poaceae; genus Triticum; species Triticum aestivum. The sequence goes on from NC_057795.1 coordinate 639,259,180, forward strand.
AGCTTTAGCAAACGAACTACACGATCGTGTGCTATGCTTAGGATTGGGTCTTGTCCATCACATCATTCTCCTAATGATGTGATCCCGTTATCAATGACATCCAATGTCCATGGTCAGGAAACCATGACCATCTGTTGATCAACGAGCTAGTCAACTAGAGGCTCACTAGGGACATGTTGTGGTCTATGTATTCACACATGTATTGTGGTTTCCGGTCAATACAATTATATCATGAACAATAGACAATTATCATGAACAAGGAAATACAATAATAACCATTTTATTATTGCCTCTAGGGCATATTTCCAACATCTTGTTCCGCTCAACAACATCATGTATGTGTTATGCCCCTCCTTTCCTCTATAGCACTCTTTCCCATGCGTTTGTCCCATTCTTATGATTCTGCCATGAATAGTAAACAAATTTGAAATATGAAGGTGCCCTTGCAATCAAGGTTTTTTTCTTTGCATCCACAAAGGCGTTATCCTAACTTAGGACAACCGGACACATGCAATTGCCCTAGTAAAAAGTGTTGTTTCTGCCATAAGGACGAGACAATCAAATATCTTTCCTTGCAATGAAAGTTTGTGCAAATGACATGTCCAGTCCAATTGTCAAGGGTGCAACGAGGTTTTAGATGTTCACTCTTTTGTTCGCCTAGGCTCCATAGGGTGGTTAGCTTTCTTGGATTGTTGGTTAAGTATAACACTCTTCTTTTTCGATACCTCAACGTCCTGATCTATTACCACAAGCCGCATATTAAGGATTTGAAGGAAGTCGATGGAGGATTTGAGTTGATGACTGTACTTGGAAGGCAATCTCTTGTTCTATGGTTCTTAATTATGCGGTGTTCAATAGCCTACCAATGTCGGCCCCATCTTTTTTTCCAATTGCCTAAAGGGATGTGGAAAAAGCCTACACCTCTCCCGGTTCTTTTGGAAAATTGATATAATCATAAACAAAGTATATGGTGACCATTCGTCCTTAAGTTGTATCGTGAAATGACTTTCATAAGGAGACCTCCTTTTTCAAACAAAAAAAAATAACAATTTCACTTGAATAGCTGGGATTTATCGCAAAAGCTACAATGGCATTACTTCATCGGTTCGAACCAAGGAATCCGTTAGAAATGTTTTGAAATGGATATTGTTCTCTTATCGATCAAGGATTGTTATATGAAAAGAAGTGGGGTTTGAAAAGTGGAATGGAATGCTCAAACCGGGATACGTTGAAAAGCAGGCGGATAAATTGAACAAAATGAAGAGAAATCCAGAATCCGACTGTGTATAATGCTAGAGGAACGCATTTTCAGTAACATAACTTGAACTCCTAGAATATGGTGTTCCATAAACTCTGGAGACAACAAAAGAAACTCTTTTCTATAAAGGGAAAACTTACTTTTCATACTTTATAGATGTAACAAACGAAATTGAACCTTATAGTTTAATCAAATTAGTAGATCCTTTTAGGACTTTTATCAACAGTTTGTGCATACATTGGTGGTTTTCTTATATATAAGAACTTATGCACCTTCTTGGCCTGCCGAGACTATGCCTCGAACGCCGCAGGTGGGCGAGCTTACAGACAATTTCCCGGCCAACCCCGCACCACTTGGTTCTCTTCCGAGTTCAATCGAGAAAAGGGAATTGCATGTACGGGAGAACTAAACATGAAGCACTAACATGATAGCGTGCATGATTCAGCTGGGGGTTAGAACGTGAAAATCTCTTTTCGTCAGATCAAATTAAGATGAAGCCATAGAGGAGTATGAGTTGTGGCCCACAAAATCGCTAGGCCCAGATGCCTTTCAAACCAACTAGAATGTACTCCCTCCGTTCCGAATTACTCGTCGTAGAAATGGATGTATCTAGATGTATTTTAGTTCTAGATACATCAATTTCTGCGACGAGTAATTTGGAACGGAGGGAGTATGACATACGGATGGCATACTTATTGATGATCTTTACTTCTGACCGTCATTGAAGATCCCTCGGTAGACATGTTCGTGTGTGGTATGGTAGTAGTGGAGTGGTAGATGCATGGTTCCTCTTCGGTTTGCTGGCCCTGCGAAGAATGTAGGGCCGGGCGGCAGAGCTGCAGAGGGTGCGCAAGGAGATGAGTGGCCAAAGTAAGGTGTCCAAAGACGACTACAACGAAGGGCAACAATACTATGGCGGCACAACTCTTCCCTAGAACGTGCTTACCTAGCAGCTAGCCTAAGTTGCTCATAGGCTAGCTCAAAGGGGTCGTGAGGATCACCCAGCTGTGTGGTTGG
>NC_057795.1:639261922-639274488 GCF_018294505.1 Triticum aestivum
AAAAAAAAAACGGAGTGGCATTCTTTCGAGGTGAGATGCCAAGTGGGCTACCCCGTTTCTCTCCCTTTCTTTTGATCCTTTTTGTTTCGCCCATCTTTCATTTGGTTTATACAGTGTTGTGATGGTTGCTTGAGTTGCGATTGCGACTTGCGACGAGCGAGGTATTTGAGCTATGAAGCACTGATACGTCAAAAACTGGTGTATCCCTGTACAGGACGGCGCCGATACACCGATACGCATGATACGTCACCGATACGAGTATCCCAGGGGTATCGTGATTTCCGATTTAAAAAGAAAAGAAAATAAATGAGATACGCCGCGGGCACGCCGGCAACACGCCGGAGATACGGGGAGCACAGCCCGAGCCCAGTAGAAGCCCACTCCTAACCCTAGACAGGTACCCACCGGTTCTCATCTCCTCGATCGAAAGACCTGCAACTCGATCTAGTCCCGCGCCGCGGTCCCGTGCACTCGCCGCCGCCGCCGCCTGGAGTCGCCGCCGCCACCACCGCCCGGAGTCGTCGTCCCCACCGCCGCCTTTGCTGAATTTCCATCGGCAGCAAGCAAGGTAACTTTCTGCTGCCGGCTTGGTTCTTCCTCCTGCTACTTGGTGCTGCCTTCCGTCGCTATGTGCCTGAGTTAGCTGCTGAGCTGCGATCGATTCTGCCTTGCTGCTATTACTAGTCGCGAGTCAGAGTCCGCGAGTCACGAGTCAGGACTGAAGACATTTTTTGTACATGGCTAATGCTATCCATGTTTTTTCATACAGTTCCTGAGTTGCTGCTGACCAATGTTCATAAAAAGGTTGCTGCTAACCTGTTGTTGTTTCTGGCTTGCTGCTACTGCTAGGGAGGGAAGGACATGCTTGCTGTGCTGAGTGTTATATGACGTATTTTGCATACACCACAAAGATTGAGGATATTGATGATCATTTCCGACTTGAAAGAGGCATGGAGGCAACCAGTGAGGCAGTATTAGGCTGGTCACAGTGGGGAGGAACTTAGGAGTAACATCACACACTCCAATACAACTTTGCTTATGTGGCACGTATTTAATGAAGAGAGAGGTGCTTGTGGTAACTAGCTAAGTTACCGGAACATCACACACTCCAAGAAACAATGAGTCTATAAACTAATAAATACATCGTTGCATGACACTACATAGATGTTCCTACCCACTATGGAGGTAGTAACATAGTCTAGGGAAGTGTGAAGTTACTAGCTTATGTTCTTGCCCATTGTGACCAGCCTTATGATCCCATCTCATGCAGTCAATTATTATTTTTGTCTTAAATGCATGTTATTTTATTAATTATTTATATATACTTGCCGTATCGCCGTATTGATGTTATTAGAAATTGCCGTATCCCGTATCCCCGTACCGGTATCGCCGTATCCGTGTCGCCATATCGGTGCTTCATAGTATTAGTATTTGAGAAGAGTTGTCAAGCCCCGGGAACGTGAAGTTTTCCATCAGCCCCCATGCCACTAGTCACATTATAGTTTTGGCACAATTGCAAACTGGGCCTTAGTTGATGTTCATGATTTTTGTACTTGTCCACAGTGGGTAACAAACGTCGATGCAGCATCTAGTCATACAATGCCATGCATTTGCCTGCTCCCATCTTTCTCCAGCAGTTCGATTGAAACTTTGTTTACAAGGCTTCGTGAAGTACTAAACTTAGGAGTATTTTTTTTTTGAGAATCACTAAACCTATCAGAGTCTGAACCTTTTTTTCGGGGATATGTTTTTCAGAAAAAAAGCTAGAACGGCAACACTTTTTTTTGCGACACAGAACAGCAATACTTTTTTCTAGATGTATAGAACGGCAATACTTAAGACTTTCAGCCCACACGCAAAGCTTAGCCTTTTTACACGGGCCCACTTTGTATTCTGCAGCCCATTTATGTCGTTGGCTCAGTTACGCAGTACTCCACACACACAGTCTCCTGCTAATTCCCCACGCACCAACACACACCGCCGCCGCCGCCGCAGAGGAAAATAGCCTTGCCGGCAATCCCCGACGAGCTCCTGGTGGACATATTCCTCCGCATTCCCACCCCAGAGGATCTCATCCGAGCCTCCGCCGCCTGCGTCCCCTTCCGCCGCCTCGTGGCCGACCGATCCTTCCTCGGCGCTTCCGCAAGCTCCACCCCCCACCCCTCCTCGGCTTCCTTGACCAAAATCGGCACTGCTTCCACCCCGCCGTCCCGCCTCACCCCTCTGCGCCAGCGGCCAGCGCCATAGCCAGCGCCGCCGACTTCTCCTTCGACTTCCTCCTCGGCTCCTCCCGGGACTAAGTGAATTGCAAAAAACCACCACATTCTAAGTTCATAGTCAGATTTGCCGCCACATTCCTTGTCCGCCCCAAAAATCTACCAGTTTCCTTACTGATTTTCTCAATAAACCCTTATGACAGGTTTGGAGAGATTTAAACCAATTTCTGACAGAAAAGTCCCACTTGTAAGTGCTGACTTGGCATAAATCGTCAAGGCCATTTATTGACCATCACCCCATCTCTCCCACGCCGCTCCTCTCCCGAGAACGGATTGCACAGCCACCGGGAGTCGCATGCACGCTCAACGGCGCCGCACACCCGCCTCCCGCCGGCCTCCGACGACGCCACCGGAGTGCGCCTCTTCGTTGGACCTCAGCACCTCCTCCTGCTCCTTCCCATCCTCCATCGCGACGCCCTGAGCCGCCTCGAGCTCATGCGTGCTCACGGCCGTGGCGTGCCAGCTCCGCGCTCATGCATCCTGCCAGCTTCCGGCGAGCCACCGGAGGGCGCCGCACCGCTGGACCTGCGCACCTCCAACCGCTCCTTCTTGGCATCCCTCGCGACGCCCCGAGCCGCCTCGAGCTCATGCATGCTCACGGCCGTGGCTCTCCGGCGCCGCGCACCTGCCTGCCGCCGGCCTCAGGTGACGCCACCGGAGAGCGCCACCCCTCCTCCCCCTCCATTTCGTCCTCCTCGTTGTCTCCGTTCTGTCCTCCTCGCTGCCCAGCTCCTCGGGGCCATGCGCACGATGGCGGTCATTTTTTTTTGAACCGGGCTTTAACCCCTTTCCATTGCATAGAACGGAAATACAACAGTTTCAGAAACATGTTCAGGAAGAAGGGAAAGGGAAAAAAGCGAGTTCAAGCACTGCCAGGAAACCCACCACACTCGCTCGACATCGTGACAAGTGCCATGGGGCGAAAACCTGAGCAGCATCAATATCTATAAGTCTAATTAGCTATTACATATCCGACCTCCAGGGGCCAAACTGACACCACCAGACCAAAACAGAAATCTATTTGAAGCAACAAGAACAGAAGGCTTCAAACTTCGGCGTGTAGCTCCAGCAGATCACTCTCCGATGATTGGTTGCCTGGCAGCCTCGCACAGCTTCATCATCTGCATGGTCCCCGTCCCGATCTGCTCTGCGCCTGTACGTAGTTTTTTAGCATCATCTCCTTGTTGCAGACATGTCCAATAAATCAAGAAAGAACACATGGAAAAGACAATCTCAAAAGGAGTTTTGATCATTTTCTTCTCAAAAGTGGCTCGATTTTGAGCCAGCCAGATAGCCCAGCAGGCAGCTGCAAGGCCCACCGTATAAAATCCCCAACCCCCCAGGAAGAAAAACATGGCACCACGCATAGTACTGCCAATAACTACTGGGACATCTATCAGTACCCAGCACGACCCCAACGGATCTCCACGGACATTTCGCCACAAGGCAGGTGAAAAACAGGTGTTGTGAACTCTCAACCTCGTTGCAGAAGGAGCAACAAGGATTACCAGGCCATTTTCTTCTATGCATGACTTGTCTAGTAAGCACAACATCCTGCGGCATTTGCCGAAGGAAGATTTTAATTTTGAGAGGTAACTTGGCTCTCCAGATCCATCTACAGTGGAATCCACTAATAGATCTCTCCAACCATTTATAGACTTACTTAGTCAAGAATTTGCCATTTCGATTAAGCCCCCAAGACACCCAATCACTATCACTGGTCAATGTTAGACTACCGATCGTGGCTCGGATCGTTTTCCATTGCTCAGACAGTTCTGCATTAAGCCCCCGTCTGAAGAAAATGTTAGTTTCCACAAGACTCACCTTATCCACCATGCATTCAGGATCAGTGCATATTGAGACAAGTTGTGGGAATTGTTCCCGAAAAGGGAGCAGCCCATTGATGGGATCTATCCACACCCGGGCAATATTCCTAGATTCTCTGTTAATTTTCCTCCCCACCATATATACCTCTTTCACCTTCAATAGAGCTTTCCAGCATGGTGAATCAGAAAACCTGGCACAAACCTCAGTAACAGTTTTGTTTCTAAGGTATCTAGCACGCACAATATCCTGCCACAACCCATTTTGGGTCTCCAACTTCCACCACCATTTGACCATTAAACTAATATTTTGTTTTCTGAGGTCTTTAACCCCCAGGCCTCCTTTGTCTCTGGATCTACAGATCCTATCCACTTGACAAGATGATATCTCCTCTTCTTATTACAACCTTGCCAGAAAAATCTACGTCTATGTTTATCTAGCTTTTCAATGAATGTTTTATTCATGAGCCACATAGACATGTGAAAGATGGATAGTTGAGTAAGCACTGAGTCAAGTAGAGTAAGCCTGCCCCCCATGGATGCAGCATTGCCAATCCAGGCTTCGAATCTCTTAAGATACTTAACCACACTGAATTCCCAATCAGATTGCGAAGATTGGTGTAGCTCACAGGCATCCCTAAGTACTTAACATGGAAACTCCCAGTATCACAGTTAAATAATTCAGCATATTCTCTAACAACACCGTCATCTCCACCCACCGTGAGGATCTCACTTTTTTGAAAATTCACCTCGAGTCCGGACATCATTTCAAAGGTATAAAGCAGCAACTTCAGGTTAACTGCTTTATCTATGTCATGTTCTAAACAGATGATAGTATCATCCGCATACTGCAACACGCGACCCCAGCCTGAATCGGGTCAGAAGCTAATCCCGTGATCAGCTTATTTTTCTGGGCATTTTTGATCATTTTGATCAGGCACTCAACAGCAAGATTAAACAGGAATGGAGAGTGTGGGTCACCCTGCCGCACCCCTTTTGCACTTTGGAAGTAGGGGCCCACACAATTATTGAGCTTAATGCTGACCGTGCCCTTATAAAGAATTTGTTTGACCCAACCGCACCAGGTTTCGTTAAAACCACGCAACTTATGACATTCCAGGAGAAAATCCCAGTTAACTTTGTCATACGCTTTCTCAAAATCAAGCTTAATCACTATGCCAACTCTTCTTTTAACATGAGTGTAGTTCAAAATTTCATGTAAAGAGAGCACCACATCCATAATGTTCCTACCTCAAACGCATTCTGGGTAGAACTAATCAACTCATAAGCATACACCTCCACCCTACGGTCCATTACTTTTGTAATGAGATTATATGAGCACCTCAGGAGACAGATTGGCCTGAACTGTTGGATTTTGTCAGCTCCCGACACTTTGGGTAGTAAAGTGATCACTCTATAATTAAGACGTTGAATATCAAGCGTCCCATTATGGAAGTGCCTAAAAAGGGACATGATATCATCCTTTACTATATCCCAACATATTTGATAAAATTCAATAGGTATATTGTCCGGTCCAGGTGCCCTATTGGTGGCCATAGAGAAAAGAGCATCTCTAACTTCAGTCTCCGTGAATTCGCGGCAGAGATCTCTATTATCATCCTCGCTCAACTTTTCATCCTCGGACCAAGTATCAAGGTCCAAATGAAATTTGTTGTCCTGAGCTGGGCCGAAAAGTTCTTTATAAAAATCAGTAGCATGGGCGATCAGGTTTTCTGTGCCCTCTATTTCCACCTCACCAGCTTTAAGAGAATGGTTCGTATTTTTACGCTTACGCCCATTGGCAATTTTGTGGAAATAGTCAGTGTTCAGATCACCTTTAAGCAACCATCGCTCGTGTGATTGCTGAAGCCAATATATCTCTTCATTAACCAAAATCTCGTGGAGTTCAAACCACACATCAATTTTCCTACTATACAGCTCCGGGGTAAGGGGCCCATCCTCCTCCAGTTCTTCCAGTGTGGCTAACTCCAGCCTAAGTTCCTCCTTCAACCTCCTATTGTGACCAAATTTGTCCGAGCCCCACCCCTTAATTTTTTTGAATCTCTTCAGCTTAATATTCAGGACATCGATCGGGTCTTTAGAGAAGACCCCTCGAGCCCAGATTTTACTGACCAAAGGCAGAAAGCGTTCATCCTTGATCCAAGAAAGATCAAAACAAAATTCGCGTGGTTTGGGAGCCTCTCGTCCCTCTTCCCCAAAGTTAATCAGCAAAGGGTTATGATCTGAAATCTCTCGAACCGGCTTCCTAATAGAAACCAGGGGAAACAAGTCCTCCCACTCCTCAGACATCAGGACACGGTCTAACTTCTCCAAAGTAGGGTGAGCTTGGTTGTTCGTCCAAGTATACTTACCCCCACTGATATGAATCTCTCTAAGAGCCAAGGGGTTGATAATAGAATTAAACAGGTCTGTGGACTTATGGCTTGTTATTTTTTTATTTTTCTCCCCAGGGTGCCTGAGAATATTAAAGTCCCCACCCACTATATAAGGGACTTGCATGTTATTACACATAGTAGCAAACTCAAGCAAGAATTCCTCATGTTCTTCATGAGCAGAGCCATACACCACCAATAACCCCCAATTGGTTTTCTTCTTCTTATCCAAGACCACCAACTGCAAGATATACTTGCCCTTGTCGCAGGTGACCACCTCCAAAGTGTCTTGTCTAACTACACACATGATACCTCTAGATTTGCCTTCAGACGGGACCCAGTTTCAAATGAACAAGTTAAAGGGGTCAATTCTCCTCAAGCATTTGGGAGAGAAATCTTTTTTCATGGTCTCTTGCAGACCCAGGAAATCTAGGGAATGGTCACTTATAAGATCAGAGAGGCAGGTGGCCATCCCTTTCGTGCCCACCCCCCTGCAGTTCTAGATGATCCCTCTCATCTGGAACGTTTTTTATGGAACTTGGACTTAGTAGCCCCACCAGGAGGCGCGGCGGGGCTACAACTCACACCTATATCTGAAACCTTTCTCTGGCTTCTAGTCACAGGTCTAGAAAGCTTGACAACAGGTTTCTTAGGTGTTTTCTTTTTTTGGTTTACCAGAGGCCACCTTATCATGGATGACCTCATCCTGGTCCAGCCAAGTGAGGTTCACCGGGGCTATTTTACCCATCCCATTAGTAACGAAAATATCATCCTCACAACTCTGATCGAGATTACCTATGCTCTCTTTTTCTTCTAAATTCTTTCTAACATGTTCAAGCTCTCTCAGCGCATCAATACAAGCAAAATCATTATCAGGAATAGCAACTCCCATATTGGATACCCTACTAACTAATTCAGCATCAGACAGAATGGCAAAGGAATTTTTTCGAGCATTATGAGAGTTACCTTCCAGATTTTTCTTGCTTGCAAGCTTCTCAGCTTTGGCCATCACATGTTCCTGCATCCCCTGAACATTACGTTTGCTGAGTCTGGGCAGATCTTCAGGAACTAGTGGAGGAGTGAGAATCATTTCGTCGTCGCAATCAGGAGGAGGGAGTTGTACCACATAGTCCTCTGAGATCTTCATCTCAGGATCCACCTCCCCTTCCAGCTCCATGACCTGAGAGGAGTTCATTACTACCTCTGCATAAGATAAAATGGACTGCTTAATAGGAAACTTGGCCACCTGCATGTTTTGTCCAGGAGTGCCATGCTCAACAGGAGTATGTCTCATAGTAGTATCCACTGGGACCAACCAGCCTGATGTATCTTGTTGCTCTTTTTGCCCGAATTCTTCATGATCCCTGACCATGGATTCAAACAGCAGAGAGTTGTCGTCACTCTCTGATGACGACAAGTCTTCATTCTCCCGTGGTAGCAAACGACAGGTTTTGTCACCACGGAATGAAGTGCCAGGATTTTCAGACATAGAAGCATCCAGCTGTTCAGCAGCCAGTTCATGATCAGCCCGTTTGCGTTTGGGTGTTTGATCAGATTTGTTCACATTGTCATTTTGCACAGTAGTCCCTTTGCCTTCCTCCACAGGGTTTCTCACCAACACCTCTTCCACTTCATAAGTGAACTTGTAAAAACGTCCCCCCAACATTCCCTCAGCCGTGGCAGGAAGCTGATCCACAAATCTACAACCAATTTTAGCTCTAACAGAGGTGGGACGGTTCAACGTGGACATGTCAACTTCCAGAGTGACTCCAACAAGACCCCCAACACAAGCCACAGTTTTATCATTACGCTTGTTAGGTGAGATTTTCCCAATCCTAACCCAGGCTACCTCAAGTAGCCCCTCAGCATCCACATCTTTAGACCAGGGAGAGAACTTAACACTCACACCACATTTTTTGAGCTTAATAAATTCTACAAACAAAGCACGGCCCACCTCCCTGGGATTAGGCATCCTCATGACAAATTTTTGTGGAGCAAAAAACCTAGAAGAGCAGCGCCAGCCTTGCCCTACGTACGCACTAAGCTCATGTTCAATATCCTTAGTGGGAGCAGAGCCCTCTATTATAGTAACAATAACATTGTAAATACGCTCTCTAGCCTGTCTTTCAATGTTCGTGTCAGGAATGAAATGGAACCCTTGCCCCTTAGATTGGAAAGCACACATAACAGGAATACACTCCCACGGAATGAACTCTTTGAAGATGATATACAGATGCCCATTTTTCTTGCATCGCTCATAAATAGCTTGGGGGCAGCTCACAGTAAAATGACCGGCCAGATGACAGATCTGGCAAGCATCACAGCGAGGAATGATGTTACCAGTAATTGCAGGAGGATCACCAGATCAGGGGGCACGTTTTTGCCAGAGATCTGGTCCGTCTTGTCGTCGTTGAGGCGAGTAGGAGCAGCATGCGCTCCCCTGGGGGGAGGCTCTCCCCTGTGGTCAGCCACGCCATGCTCATCGTCCCCCCATCGATCTCGACGGAGGGAGTCGATCCTGCCCTCTGCCGCCTCGTCCCACTTCTCGAAGCCTGAATCGCCGGATCTGGACGTCTTCGTCGAGGACGACTCACCCACGCCCTTCCCCGTCTTGCGCTTCCACACGTTGGAGTCGCGGCCCCGGCCGCGGCCATTGCCGCTGTTGAAACGGCCAGCCCCCCGACCATGGCGACCCGCACCGAAGCCTTCCCCTCTCATCTCGGGTCTATGATTGGTGTGGATTGGCTTGGGGATTGGAGGATGAGGTGTGAAACCGGCTACCTGCGCAAACGATCTACAATCACCATGGATCTTCCCCTTCCACCACAAAAAAGTTTGAGGAACCCTAGATCTGGTCTCTTGTGGCGCGTCCCAGAAATGGGCGAGACACTCATCAAGATCCAAAATGGGGGAAGGGGGCTCGGGCGCACGATTTATACCAGCGGCGCCCGTCGAGACCCTAGGCTCGCTCGATCCATGGCGGTCGGATCCCAACTCCACCACGTGGCGAGCATCAACCGTGTGTTGAACCGGTCCATGCCCCAGCAGCCTGCCCCATCGGACATGGGCGGCGGACGTGGCCGTGCAACGCGCCGCACCACCTCCACGCTACCGTGCGCCGCATCGACTGAGTCGTTCGCCCGAAACAAAGGGACGCGCCGGGGATCGACCGCCGCGGCGATCACCAGAGCCCTGTCACAAACCCTAGCGAAGTGGCATGGGAAGGAGACAAACCCGCCGATGTCGATCGAATCCCCGACACGAAGGTATCTCGCATTGATCGTGACGCCATTCTCGTCGAGAAGCACAAGCCGGGGCGCGTCCTTCCTGAGCCAGATCACACCATCGGATGGAGAAATTCGTCGCGCGGTCGCCAAGTCTGCCGCGTAGAGCACCGACCACCGCTCGTCGGCGTCGTCCCTCACGCTCGACATGATGGCGGTCATGGCGCCCGCCCGGAACGGACGACGCCGTGTGCGAGGAAACGGTGGGAAGTGCAGGATGAGTGTCCGTGGGGTTTGCCGTCCCTCCATTGGCGGGAACAACGACGACGTGTCCGGCGGCGATGTCCTCGGCGTTCACGAGCTCAGCGGCAGCCTAGAGCGCCCTGACATGCAAACACACGCATGCAACGTGTTTGAGAAAATGCCTCAAAGAGAAAAGTGTTTGTGACGGGGTAGTGCTAACACTAACACGTGGACCCACGTCTAATATAACGGTCAAACAAGTGGATTTGACTTTCAGTGCCAAGTCAACACTTACAAGTAGGCCCAACCTGTCAGAAATCGGTTTAAATCTCTCCAAATTGTTATAAAGGGTTTATTGAGAAAACTAGTAAGGAAACTAGTGGATTTTTGGGGCGTCCAAGAAATGTGGTAGCAAATCCGGACATGAACTCAAAATGTGGTGATTTTTTGCAATTCACTCCCCGGGACTGGTCCGTGCTGGATGTCCGCGATGGCCGCGTCCTCCTCAGCAGACCCCGCCGCGCCGGTAAGGGTCTCAATGAGATGGTGGTGTGCGACCCCTTGCACCGGCAGTATCTCCTGCTTCCCGAGCTCCCCGATGACCTAGTCGCTTCGTGGATTGACACACTCATGATTGAAGGGCCGCGCTTCAGCGGATCCTACAGGGAGACCTTCCTAGCCCCTCCAGGCAATGACGAGGAGGCAGCTGCTACGGCCTACAGGGAGACCTTCCTAGCCCCTCTAGGCAATGACGAGGAGGCAGCTGCTACGGAGGAGACGTCATTCAGAGTGATCTGGATGGCGCTGCTCCAAACTAAGCCGATGGCCGTTATCTTCTCTTCCGGCACAGGGCAATGGAGAGCCATTCCATCCCTGACTTGGAGCGAGTCGTTACCAGCTGGCTTCGTGCCGTCGACATGGATGGTTTCGTTCGTGTCGCGCCATTACGCCAATGATCGATTCTACTGGATTTCAGGTTCGACTGAAAAATTGCTAGTGCTTGACATCCGGAGGGTGGAGTTCTCCATGGCTGACCACCCACCCTGTGCCAGAGGTGTGAGCGATGATGTGGCCATCGTGGAGGCCGGCCAAGGCATGACTGTGATGTTTGTGCCTAAGCTAACACACCTCGCTTTACTTATTCCGTTTGGCGAAACAACGGTGGGAGTTCCACCCAATGACAGATGGAGGAGAAGACAATCTCGCTGGATTATGGGTCCTTGCTCATGGGTGCATGCAGTGGGGAGGCACTTGCTCCTGTATCGTGGCTCGTTCTTCAAGCCAGGTTACTTCACACAGGACGTCAACACGTTCGAGCTTGAGAGGGTGTGTGATGCATTATCGAGACAAGCACACGGATATTGCAACTTCCCGCCGTCGTTATTATCGTCACGGACAGTGTCAAGTGGTAAACCTTGTCGCATGCCAGTTACCTCTTTCCCTTCATGACTATCACTATCACACAACTTGTCCCATGCTTGCCAGTTCATTATTGTGATCATAGTTATTGTTTACACGGTTTAGTGAGCCTTCTTTTCTGTGCTTGTGCAAAAGCTGATCAATCTAATCGTTATTTTTTTGTTTGTCTGTTTTGTTTGCCATTTTAAGGTAATTAGACAAATGACATAAATGGCCTTGCAAACCAGGAGTAGCATTTTAGTGGTATCATGAAGCTGTGAAAACACGAAAGTACAACAATTATTTTGATTTTTATGGCCAAGCTAGGAGCAGGTACAAGTTTAAATTAGGACGCTGCAAAATCACCTTAGAAAAATTTATTCCAGTCGACCAAGACTTATTATTTCCACTAATTCTCAGCTAAAAAAATGTCCACTAATTCTTATTTGGTCACCATTACGCCCATAAATTTATCTCAGTAGATCAATTTCATATGAAAATTTATCTGAGGTTCAAAAGTCTTATTTGGTCTCTGCTATGAAATTTTGATCATTCTTGACAGTACATTCTAAATAAAAATGTATAATTACAAAAGATTTTGCAAGAAAAAATAAACTATATTATTTCATTATGTGAATGATCATGATAACTTTTGTTGCGCCTTATAATGCATATTTTTTCAGTATGATTTTTTTGAGGCGATTTTTTCAGTAGGAATTTTGCAAAGCAACTGAACTGAGATTGGTAATACTATCATCGGATGCTGATGATGGACAAATGGATTGTTTAGTACTTTTGTGTGATGTATAGAGATAGATGAAGCGATACCTTTGGCATGCCTTTAACCCTTTGTGCAACATGAAATGTCCTTGTTTGGTCCGTTACATGTGAACACCTTGTCACTCGGCGATATCCTTTCATCAGGGGCACTCGTAAAAGAAGTTCATGTCAAATTCATCAAGTCAATCTGTACAACCTACTGAAATTTGCTGTCTGAATTAATGCACTTGTCATAGAGCACCACTCTTCTGAATTTTGACAGCCTTTGTTGCACAATTTTTTTATTTCCTTAGAAATTCCAAATTGTTTTCGTTTCACACCTATTTATATCCCTCAGCATGACATCTATCTGAGTTTTAGCTCCGCAAGTTCGGGCACTTTATTTCATCCATAGTAAGAGCATCTCCAATCACAATGGGCTATTTAATT
>NC_057795.1:639274803-639275723 GCF_018294505.1 Triticum aestivum
CACACCCCCCATTTCCAAAACCTCAATTCCATACAAAAGCATGCAGCCTAGATTTTATCATACATAGTTCATACACAATGGATATAAAAAAGAGCAACAAACTACATAAGAAAAGAAAATTGCAATTGAACAACTGTAAACTACCCAACTCGTCGGAGCAGGGCTCGATGACCCCCTTGCTGAAGAGGCTGGCCTCGTGGTCGTTGGCGTCGGGGCGAATCAAGGGTTTATCCTCGTAGTCGAGGTCCTCCATAAAGAGCTGCTCCCGCTTGACATCACGGAGGCGTCTCATGTGGCGGACGCAGTTCTAGGCGACGAGGTTGGGTTCAGACGTGAGGGAGGTTGCCTTCACGCACTCGGCCTCGAGCGGTGCCTCAGCGTGAGGTGCTCTGCCTCCTCGACTTGAGTGACACAAAATTGCTCATGTGCTTCCTCCATCGAGAGGAGGTAGATGGCGTCGCCCCCGGCCGTGGTGGCAGGGTCAATCTCCATGCCCTCCTCCGAGCTCCTCTCCTGAGACCTCGGTGGTTGTTCGGACACAATGCGGGTTGTATGTCGCACATGGTAGTTGCCTCCTCGGCAGCGAGCTCTGTGCAACGCTCCAAAGTGGGCATCTTGTAGTGGGTGACCTTGCGGACCATGGCAGACGGTGAGCTCAGACGTGGACGGGGACGCAGTGGTGACTCGGATGTGAGGGGAAAAGGAGGGAAATGTGGGCGGCTAGGGTTTGGCCCTCGACGTATGGATTTAATAGCTGGGGCTATGCTCCTTGGGCGGCATGGTTGGGCCATGATGCGGGCAGGCAAACCGGTGAGCTTCCGGGCAGACTGCTGGATTTTACGTGGGTCCAGACTGTCAGTCCGACCGTGGCAGATGCGTCGGGGCGGCCCGAAATCCGCCCCACATATGGGATGAGTCTG
>NC_057795.1:639275918-639310918 GCF_018294505.1 Triticum aestivum
GTGAGGTTGGAGATTCTCCAAGTTACTAAGGTTCCACACAACAAATTCATGTATAGTGATTTACAGCGGTGCATTTTTGTGATTCATGCTGTCACTAGTCTGTCAAATCAATCCTTTTAGGTTTTGAACTCTGATCATTATGCAACCAATATATCATCTTTGTTTGGTGTACTGTTGTGATGGAACCTACGACTCTTGTGCCGGATTGCCGTTGCTGCTTTCTGTGTGGAAATGTTTTTTTTTCTCCTTTAATCATCTTCCTGGCCTTTATGTATATGCTCCCTTCTTTAATTTCCTTCTGACCCACACCCTTCCTTTGAAACATATAAACACACAAATTTAAGATCACTAAACAGGGCCGGTATCAATTTATAAAAGATGGTCTATAATCTGAGAATTTGTAGCTATGGCCCAAACAAAGATGGTCTTAACCTATAAAAGCGTAGTTTAAGATTCTACATGTGTTCTGTTTCAACACGGCTTGCATGCAGATTTAATCCGTACAAATAAACGAGCAAGTGATCATGCATTTATTGATGTCATATTCGGGATGAGGTGTTTTTATGGGTGAGTAAAGAAAAACGACAAAAACAAACGATCTTGTAGTGCGCATCGTCCAACAGGCCGACCCCATTTCAGGCGGCAGAGGACGAGGCGGCACTGCGACTCGTATTGATGTGGCCAGAACTCGCCGCCTATAGGGAGGAGCGGCTCGGCAAAGGTTGTGGTGCGCGTCGTCTAGCAGGCCAATTGTGGCGCGCCGGTAGGCTACTGGGTCGTTTGCTGATGTTGGCACCACACATACCGAGAAAAGGTAGAGGATCGTACCGCCGCCGGAGATGGTAAACGACGCGACAGGTTGATGGCTAGAGGTAAGGAAGCGTTGGTGTGGCAATTAACATTGCAGCCTAGATAATATATTTTAAATTGTTAACAGGTAAAATAACATCATATTCAGATTCTATATATTTTTCTAATCAATTTTCATATATAACATGTTAAATTTGAAGTTACGATTTAGAAGATATGAGTATTTTAAAAAATATTTGATATGTACTGCGAGTTTAATTTCAGAAACATTAAGAGATTTTTCATAAAATAGCATGACGGACTAAGAATAACTATTTCTTTTATTAGTAGGTATAGAATACTGGCAAAAATCTTAATCTTAAGCTGGTATGAACTAGCAAGTGGCCGGTCATGATCAATCAGTAAGTACTGATTTGATTTACAGGGAAAACCGAGGAAGTCTCAATCTTCAGTTGGGATAAATTAAAAATTGTCGACCATGATTAGTCAACATGTATTAACTTGGTTCATATATATGAAAGACAGGGCTAGAAGCTAAATGGTCACGATAATCTATAAGCATTGATTTGGTTTGTATGCAAGACCAGGAAAGTCTTAATCTTAGGACCAGTCAGTAAGTACTGATTTGATCTATACGAGGAAGTCTCAATCCTAAGCTGGGATAAACTAAAAATTGGCCGACCATGATTTATCAACATGTATTGACTTGTCTTATATGCAAGATCGGACGTAGTTTTGATTATAGGCTTGTAGAAACTATATACTAGCTAGCTGGCATTGGTCAATCAGTTCGTATGGATTTTCTCTGCGAACTTTGAGGTTACTTTAACCCGTCATTTCCCAATAGTAATTGACTTTATATTTCATGTTGATGTTGCTAAGTTATTGAGAAATAGCACCAGAATATTACTGGGCCAAAGAGTTGTAGATGCCCTTAGGAGATAATGTTTCTTAATTCCAACTTTGATTAGAAAATTTGGCCTTCAGTATTCCCCCATTCTGAATTGTAAAATGTTCTAACTTTTTTATGATTTGGATGTATATAAACGCATTCTAGTGTTTTTGTTCACACATTTTAGTCTGTATATAGTCTATATTGAAACATCCAAACCCTAAAAAGTGAATGGAGGGAGTAATTATTTTCCTTTGCATGCTGCCTCTTCCATATTCATAAAGGTATCACTTATTTGAACACTTGTCAAAATGTTATCCTACTTGTCCTTATGAGGGTCATGTACTTTTGTTGGGACTTTTTGTTTCTCCAATACCCACCTTATGACATTCTATGGTAACTTATTGTTGGTCTTCTTCAAGGCAGTGAACACCATATGTAGGTCTCTCTTTTGCTCCCAGTATTTCTCCGGAAGTTGTCATACCAAGAAAATAGCTTCAATTGACATACGTAACTAGTTACTCCATCATCGAACCGAATAATCAGCAGTATGTTCGGTTAATGTGATGGCCTTATATATTAGTCAGCTAGGCATCAGCAAGATGTGTTGAATTCTGTTAAATTACTTTAGATGAGAGACCCTGAACATGGCTAGGCTGGTCCCTCATGTTATCCGAGCAGCTGGATGGATCGAACTGTTGAACGAATCCATACCCGAGTTAGGTGCAAGATTAAACCTAACATGGGCGTCGACGGATGGTCAGTGATACAACATCACAATACGCCTACTACCTAGCTAGATATATTACTTGACAAGCTAAACAATGAATATAATTATTATTAGTACATACTAGCAAAAAGGCTAGTGCGTTGCAACGGGATGGAAATGTATTTCGGCACACTCCTACTAATAGAGAGACTCATTCATGGTTAATACTAATGAGTGTATCAAGGTGGATGCCTGATGTCCAAGTCATAACGTGTTTAATAACAAAAAAGAGAGGTCACTGCTAGTAATTTTTTAATTTGTTTTATGTTTTCATGAATTAGAAATATATGGAAATACTATTGTTGAGAAAAATGTTCCGAAAAATCATATGGTAGTCATGCATACTGGCATAGTTACCACAGATGGATGGATCTATGACACATAAATTTGTTTAACAATTATCACTTACAATGTTCCAAAATTATGAACACTTTTGCATGTACCAAACGAAAAATATATTTTAATATTGTAAATGGTATAGTTGACTCTATACAACTGTTTCGATGATTGGCGAGTACATGATCACCTAAAAGAAGCACATGACCTTTCCCGCAACCAAAAAGAAGTAAGTACATAACCTGAAAGTTAGGAGCATCTGAATACATCACCTTCAGCTTGCTTGTATTTCTCAAGTAGGATTATGTTCTTGCCGGCTTCTGTAGCAGATGGCGTTGCCGCAGACCTCACACACGATATTGCCTCGTTGACGAGCAGTTTTTCTTCGTGGTGCCTTGTCTGTATAGGGCAGTAGGGCACACCTTGGGCTGGATCATGGTCAATCGCAGCAAATATGATGTACCGAAAACTGCCCAGATTTCGATTTAGCAATATTACTGATTAAAAGTTAGGAAATGGATGTGGTGTCCCCTGGCGGCGCAGCATCACGACTTGGTGCTTCCATGGACATATTACGATGGCTGAATGTGCATACAACAGTGGCGTTGCAACTTGCATGGCTCGGGTGAGACTACAATAAAAGCTAGACATAGGATAGAAAAATAGGAAAAAGAAGTTGAGGCCGTTGGATCTTTAATGGGTGCTTCAGATTTCCCACGTGGGCTAGTGGATTTTCTGTACATTTCATGAAAAGCTCCCTGTGTGACTGCTATATACAATAAAGATCCTCCCACCTACTCCCAAGTTGCCAGATCTGAAGCACACATTGAAGATCCAACGGTTCATATTTGTTTTTCTATTTTTCTATCCTATGACTATCTTCTATTGTAGTCTTTCCCGCATGGCTCGCCCATAATACTTCATTGGCGCATGTACAGGGCAGCAGCAATGGGTGGAGCTGCCACTTGAAGCACTGCACCGTGGCCGCTAGCGTAGCCTGCACCACCCAGCATGCCAGCGACACGCGGTGGCAGATCCATCGACCAGACCAGAACGACAGCATGTGGAAGTGATGCCCGCGCATGTCCGTCCCGGCGTCCCGGCGTTCGTGCCGCCGTCCAGGAACCTCTTCGGCCAGAACTCCAGCAGCTCGGACCAGCACGACAGGTCACAGCTGATGGCCCACACGTTCACAAACACCGTCGCGCCTACTGGCCCATTGTTCCCGCTCACCTTACACTGCTCCAGGGACAGCCGCACTACCAGGGACCCATCGTGTGGATCCTCAGAGTTTCCTTGGCCACGGCCTAGTACGGCAGGTTTGGGATGTCCGACTCGTCGGCCAGCAGCTTCTTGCCGATCACTGTGTCCATCTCCTCCGCGTCTTCCGTTCCGCAGAAGGTCCAGGTTGTTGATAAGCTTCGACAGCGCCCACGCCAGCGTGATCCTCATCATGTCCGTCCCCGCCGCGAGATGGCTTGCACTAATAAATGATTTTTATGCACTGCATAATGGATCAACAGATCGAGCGGTTGATCGAGTAGAACAACATGAAAGCCTTGACGTTGCCCCTGGTGAGCCGCATCTTGGTTGCGCTGTCTTCATGCATGTCGACCAGAATAACCTCGTCGGCCGCATCTTGGTTGCGCTGTCTTCATGCATGTCGACCAGAATAACCTCGTTGGCAGCGTTGTTGCTCTCTCGTTCCTGCCGCCGCGTTCATTGCTGATGTGTCCATTTTCCATCATGTTTTTACGTTGATATTTTCCATCATCGGAGTATTTCACATTAGGATACAATACTTACGTCTTTTTTCTCTTATTTTGCAAGATTAACATGAAGAGGCAGAATGCCGGCAGCTCAAAATCTAGATCGAAAAGGAGCAAATCTGAGATACTGATACGTCTCCAATGTATCTATAATTTTTAATTATTTCATGTTGTTATGTCATCATTCTTGGGTGCTTTAGAATAATTTTATAGCAATTTTATCATTTTTTGGGACTAACCTATTGACATAGTGCCCAGTGCCAGTTGCTGTTTTTTACTTCACGGAAAATCAGTATCAAACGGAATCCAAACACCGCGAAACTTGTTGGAGGTATTTTTACCAAATAGAAGGCCCATTATAGAACAAAGAAGTACCAGAGGGGCGGCCCAAGGTGGGCACCAGCCACCAGGGCGCGCCAGGAGGCCCATGCGCGCCCTGGTGGGTGGTGCCCTCCACGGTGCACCCCTGCACCACCTCTTCGCCCTATAAATCCCCGAATATTCCAGAAACCATGAGGGAGTCGACGAAAAACAATTCCAGCCACAGCAAGTTCCAAAACCATGAGATTCAATCTAGAATCCTATTCCAGCACTCTGCCGGAGAGGAACACGATCACGGAGGGGTTCGTCATCTCATTGATGCCTCTCCGATGATGCGTGACTAGTTCATATCAGACCTACGGGTCCATAGGCAGTAGGTAGATGGCTTCTTCTCTCTTTGTTTCTCAATACAATGGTCTTTTGGATATCTATTTAATGTAATTCTTTTGTGTCGTGTATTTGTTGGGATCCGATGAACACTGAGTTTATGATCATATTTTGCCTTGAGTTTTATATCCAATCTTGATTATTATAGCCTCATATTTCTTCTCTGATATTTGGGTTTTGATTGGCCATCTTGATCTATTTATCTTGCAATGTGAAGTGGTGCTTTGTGATGGGTTCGATATTGCGGTGTCCTTTCCTAGTGACAGAATGGGCAGCAAGGCACGCATGTATCGTTGCTATTAAGGATAAAAAGATGGGGTCTATTCCTACACGAATAGATCTTGTCTACATCATGTCATCGTTCTTATTGTATTACTCTGTTTTTTCATTAATTTAATACACTAGATGCATGTTGGACAGTGGTCGATGTGTGGAGTAATAGTAGTAGATGCAAGCATGAGCTGGTGTACTAATCTTGGACGTGATGCCTATATATATGATCATTGTCTTGAATATCGTCATGATTATTCGTTGTTTTATGAATTGCCCAACAGTAGTTTGTTCACCCACCGTTGAGAGAAGCCACTAGTGAAATGTACGGCCCCGAGTCTATTCTATCATCATATACTTTTAGATCTATATTGCTATTTGCCTTTACCTTTATTTGTAACTTTTATTTTCAGATCTATATTATCAAAAACCCCAAAATACCTTGTTGCACTTTTTCGTTACTTCTTTTATTTCATGTTTACGAGAGATCTATCTATCAAAACTATCATCAATCTATCTATCTTTTAACCATGAGGGATTGAAAGCCCCTCTCTTACGTTGGGTTGCAAATTGTTGTTATTTGTGTGCTGGTGCCATCTATATGTTGTTGTGTGGTTCTCCTATTGGTTTGATAACCTTGGTCTCATCTGAGGGAAATACCTACCGTTGCTGTGCTGCATCATCCCTTTCTCTTTGGGGAAAATACGGATGTAGTTCAAGCGAAATCAAAAGGAATTTCTGGCGCCGTTGCCGGGAAGGCATCATCATCATTATCAGGTTCCTAATCGTAATCTCATCTCCTTGCAATTTACATTATTTGCCATTTGCCTCTCGTT
Organism: Triticum aestivum; assembly: GCF_018294505.1. Lineage (NCBI taxonomy): Eukaryota > Viridiplantae > Streptophyta > Magnoliopsida > Poales > Poaceae > Triticum > Triticum aestivum. Next base: position 639,282,309 of record NC_057795.1, read on the forward strand.
TCATCCCCCCACTTCATAAAAAATTGCCGTTTTCTTCACCCTCTTTTTCGTTCGCCATTTTCTTGTTAGATCTCTTATTTCCTTGAAAGTGTCATCATGAGTGACTTTGGTATGGCAGAAACGGATGGTGGTCTAACTCCTAAGATGGAGCGTTCGGGCCCTCTTGATGCTAAAACTTTTGTTTTGGGGCAAGGAAACGTTATGGGAAAAGGGCATATCCAGGAATTTTTCAATTGTATCGGTAGTTTGCCTCTTGATGATGCCCCTATTCTTAAAAGAACTAAAACTTATGCGGAGGCTATTTCAGCACTAGTTCTGAAATTTAAGACTAGATTTATCCGTACTCATCCTACTTTGCAAAGATTGTTTCATGAGCTACCCATTATAAAGGATCCTAAGGGTAAAAAGATAGGTACCCATGTTCTTATGAACAAATTTAATCACATAGTGTGGGAAGCTAGGGAGATCTTTCATTTTTATGTTATGAGCCTGTTGACACTAGATTTTGGCAAGGCCAAGAACTTAATTAAGATGGCCTCAAATGGAGAACTGTTCAAATTGAGAAAGCTCCATATCGTCAAAAGGAGAAAGTTTGATATTTGGGCCATAGCCATCCGGTCACATTTCTAAGACCGAGGTTGTGTTCAAAGTATTCAGATTTTGTATTCAGAACACTATTCGGCTGATTACGCCCCCAAGATGACCTTATATGAGAAACGTTTCTACACAGATTGTCTTCGTCTCGTCAAAACGATCGATTTTGATATAAGAAGCATCTAAATCGGAGTTCGTATAAAAAAGTTAGAGCCAAAACAGTGTGCTGCATAAGTCTGCCCCGGAAGTTCCGGGCGAAACTTCCGGGGAGGTTCCGGGCTAAACCAAAAGTTTGCACGCGGTGCACCCCGAAAACTGGAATTTTAACATTATTTGCCGATTTGCGGGGCTAATTTCGACATCAAGATGACCTCGGATGAAAAAGTGATCAACTAAGGAAATTTTCTCCATTGCAAGATCTACAACGTTGCTTTTGGGACCATCGCGATATGAAGCCATATGCGACCTGTAGGAGCTGTCCAAGAGGGCAACTTGATATAATTTTAGCCTGGAAGTTCTGGGCTGACCGGAAGTTCCGGCCCTCGTAGTCTGAGTTAGGTTATCTTTTGATATTTTGGACGGGATTTGAGTCTTTTTCTTGTACGGAAAGTCCAGCCGCCTCATATATATGTAAGAGGTGATGGCCGATTGAATAACAACACATAATCGAACAAATCATCTACCACTTTTTACATTTACTTTTATCTCTCTCTCTCTCTCTCTCTCTCTCTCTCTCTCTCTCTTGTTCTTCTTCTTCCTCGTTCTTGGCGAACCTCGAGGCCCTAGGGGCGGCCAGGCCAACCTAGGGCAGCCCATAGCCGCCGCGCGCCCTGACGGGGTCCCTCCCGGGCGTGTGGGGTTTTGGGTCTACAAAAGTGCCCACCGAATTGTCTTGCGTACCGCGCTTCCGACGAGTCTCCTTCGACGTGAGATACGGTGCATCACCCCTGGCGTCGAGGGTACACGGTGACGTGTTCGTGTGCAAACACACTTTTTGGCGACTCCGCTGGGGATGAAGCTTTGAACGATCTCCGGCCCGTTCTTGCTATGAAGAGATCGTCATCTAGGGTTTGCAATCTGCAAAGGTAATATGAATACCCAATTCACATATGCAGATGCAAATAATGGATATGTTGTTGCTAGATCATCTAATGAGCATAATGTATCGACTAGCCCTAGCTTTATCAATCATGCATCTAATTATGTGCAAGAGCCGATGCAACATAATCTTCATGCTTCAACTTTATATAATTTTAGCAACATGCAACATATGTATCCCAACTCCCATGCATCGGCAACCCCACAAATCTATATGCCCATGAACAACATGATGAGTTCGGTTAATCAAGTTGAAACAACCAATGTAGGAACTTTCAATGGCATGCAACATAGTGTTTCATCTTTTTATTCATCGGCAACTAATTTGCAACATGTTAATCCAAACATGCCGGTGGATAGGGGAATTGGCCATGCTACTACTAGTTATTTGGCCAATTACCCTCAAACATCGTATGCTACACCTCATGCTACTAGTTTTTTGCCACCATACACAACTGTTGATGTCCATAATTCGGCTCCACACCTTAATGGTCATGGCTAAATAAGTGAAACTTCTACAGGAGCACAAATGCCTTCACCTACTACCGTGGCATATCATGTTCCCCCTACACAATTACAGAATTTCGGCAACATCTCATTGCTGAAAGAGTCTAAGATCATTGGGGGGCAACCATATCCAGACTGGATAGTTGAGAACAAGCTTACATTCTCTTGGGATTTGTGCAACTCCATTCTAAAGAAACTAATAGAAGGCGGGAAGCCTCATGATTTTGCTGCAGTAAAAGCTAGAGTTGTGCAAATGATGCAGTTTCCTAGTGTTGTACCATCTAGTGCACCTCGTAAACAATTGCAAAGTTTCGGCACCTCATTGCCGGAAAAGTCAAAAAGTATTGGAGGACAATCTAATGAGGAGTGGATGAAAATTGAGATGAAAAAGTTTAAAGCTTGCCAAGCTGAGATGTGGGCTAAAATTAGACAAGAGCGAGAAGCCTTGCAAATTAAAAAAAGACAAAGTTATTGATTTAGGTAACAAAGAAAATTCAGTTATTGGAAAAGCCAAATCAAGTAGTATATATTCTGAGTCCATCAAATCCAAAGAGGCAAGTATTATTGAGAAATGGCATGTAAAGCATAGCAAAACAACCATGCTTGATTTTTCTAAAATTAATGGAACCTACTTCCTACCCTATGAGTTTCATGCCATAGAAATTGACGAGCTTCAAGGACAAGAACATGTAGCCGAACAAAGTTCGGTTGAAAATGATCTTCAAATTTATGATTCACGGAATCAAGAAGAAAATTGTGATGCGGTGTTGGGAAGCCATCCAAAAGAAAAGCACGATATTATTCATGCCAAGCAATCATCATGCTCTCCCAACATATTTGAAGAGGTATGTCTAGTAAGTAATTCACCTATTTTCATATTTGGTCACAACTTTATTGTTGATGCATCTATTAGAAAAATTCCCTTAAGTAATTTTCAAAGACCAATGAAGAAGGGTAATTTACTTATTAGCAATAAAATTGTTACTAAGCATGCCGGTCAATATATTGTACCATTCAAAGAGACCGATTGTGACTTATTACTGCGGCCAAAGCGTTTCCCATTGCTTTATTTAAAGTTCATATCTAATTGGGTAGCTTTGCTTGCATCATACTTGGCTTACGCATGGTCTCAATTGAGACGTGCATGTTCTAACTACTTTGATTTCAGAAATTTAAAGCCAAGGTTTCAATCTTTCGGGAAAACCGATGCTAGTATAGTTTCTTATTTAAGGACATCGGAAAAAGAATGCGAAAGAGAATTCATAGCCGAATGGGAAGATGCCAAATCGGAGCCATTCGTTTGCTTAACTCCAAAGTCGTTCTCACAACAATATCGGCTAGAAAACAAAAGGTATACATTCAATTCAAACATGTGTGATCAAATCTTTGATTTGTTGTTGAGAAATAATTATATTAGAATTCTTGATCACCATGTCAAGCCATCAGTCCAAGGACGAATATATTGTAAGTTGCATGATTCGTCCAAGCATAATTTTGAGGATTGCAACATGTTTCGTCAAATAGTTAAATCGGCCATTGAAAAAGGACGATTGAAGTTTGTTGAAACACCAAGAGATGACCAGTCTATTCTGATTGGTCCCGATGGCAAAAAGTTTTTGCATCGGCTACTTCAAGCCGATCCATTTAAAGAGAAGGTAAAAACTGTAGGTGATGGGATCAAGCTTTCAAGTAAAGAAGTTGTTGAAGAGCATAATGAACATAATCTCGAGGGTGAGAATTCCATCGAAGCTATAATGGAGACGCCAATGACTGGGGGCAGCAAGCAAATCCAGTGATCGATGAAAGCAAACCAAAGGAAAACAAAGGCCGAAATAAGCGCAAGTGTCAGAGATCAAAAATCACCTTCGCTGAACTATTGGATAAATATCAAAAGAAGAGTGAAGAGAAGAATGCTTATCGGCCAAATCATGCAAAGAAACCAAGATCACCCTCAAGGCACAAATATAGGGATCGGTATTGGCAAAGTGAGCATTTTAATGCAACATATTCATATCCTTATTTTGGGCCGTCAGTGCCAATGCAGTGGATGCATCCCTATGCTCATGTAGATCCATATCCATCATGGGATAGGTATGATACAAGTGCACATTCTCCATCTTATTTTAGATCATCTCACTAATATCATGCAACTCCGAGAAGATCAACATTTGAACAATCACATGTTAAAGACCGTTTCAATCATAACGAATCGGTACAGAGCTCAAGGAAGAAGAAAGAGGTGGTCAAGCAAGTTTACCGTGTTAAAAGAGATGGTCGTAAGAGTGCAACTTCAGATTTGATCTCAAATGAAAAAGAGCCAATTAAAGTGTTGACATTGGCTACTAAAGGCAATGAGACAAAGCAAGCAATTATCGAGAGCCAAAGTGCCAAATCTGAAGAAAAGAAGTTGAGAGTGCACAAGGTAAAACAAGAATTGCCATTGCTTCAAACAAAATCACAGCCGGGGTGCCCACTCGGCTTATCGTATTGGCGAAAGAAGGAATTACAAAAACTTAGTGCACAAGAACTGAAAAAGAAGAACATGGCATGGGTTCCCAAGAGGAGCAGTCAAAATAAAAATGATGTGCAACCTTCTATTGCAACAAGTGTTACAAAAGTGAAGAAAGATAAGGATGGAAGCCAAAAAAAATTAAGCCGAAGGGCTGCATCACCCCATCATAATCTTCGGTTAGCACATCATCCATATTCTTCAACCATACCATTGATGCCTTTGCCATGGAATTCATCATCAGGTATGATAAATTACCCTCCCTAAATTTATTTTGATCCATGGAAGAGACATAATTTTCTGCATCATGAGAGGGTATTAGCAAATCTCTATACATTTTATTAGCTACATTTTTTCGTGCTAATCCAAAGGGCCGAAATATTTGATTTCTTTTTCATTTGTTTATTTCGGCTATACATGATTTGGTGAAAGAATTCTACATGGACCTTATGTTAATGGCCGATATTTATCTATCGCCCTAAGAATATGTCAAAGCATGGCTGATGTAGTATCCTAACATCGTCCTTAGTTCAATTGGAGGCCAAAACGAGGTACATGTTCATTGATATTGCTCTTTACTTTCTAATAATATGGAGATTATTTTTGGTGGTTTGTAGCAATGGCCAAGGTATTGGTGTTGTTTATATATCTCCTTATGATGCTATTTTGTGAAGCCTCATGCCGCTTAAAATTTTTTATGCACAAATGATCAAAGCCGAATATGCATTGTCATTCGGATTGGAGCTTTGCCTTGCTATAGGTGCTATACATATTGAGGCTTCCAGTGATTCGTTATTAGTAGTGCAACAAATATCCAAGGGTTATCAATGTTTTGACGAATCACTTACAGTTTATCTTTTGGTATGTCTAGATGCAAGATTTACCTTAGGTTGCTTTAAAAGTGTTCATATATCTAGACATGACAATTCGAAAGAGTTGGCACAGCAAGCATCCGGCTACTATGCTAACCATGGTGTATTGCATTTCTATCAATAGCTGATGCTAGGTCTTGTCAACATAGGTAAGGCCGAAGCAAAGCCCACCGCTTCGGCCACCAATGAAATATTTAATGCAGGAGAAAATCAAGACTGGAGGACACCCATCATTGATTATTTGTGCGATCCTAGTAAAAGGGTGGACATGACTGTTTGGTGTATGGCTTTCAGATACACAATGAGAGAAGATGGTCTCTATCGCCGAACGGTTGATGATGTTCTTTTAAAGTGCTTGGACAAGGACCAAGCGAGAGTTGCTATGGGAGAGGTCCATGAAGGTATTTGTGGCACTCATTAGTCGGCTCCCAAGATGAAATGGCTATTACGACGTGCTGGGTTTTATTGGCCGACGATGGTTAATGATTGCTTCCAGTATTATAAAGGATGTGAAGCTTGTCAAAAGTTTGGTGATATTCAGTTGGCTCCCGCTGCTATGTTACATCCTATTATCAAGCCGTGGCCTTTAGAGGTTGGGGATTGGACTTTATTGGAGAGATTCATCCTTCTTCTTCAAAGGGGCATCGGTTCGTGTTGGTGGCGACTAATTATTTCACTAAATCTGAAGCAATACCACTCAAAAATATGGCGCATACATAGGTAATTCAATCCATAACTGAGCATATTGTTCATAGATTCGGTATTCCTCAAACATTAACTACGGACCAAGGTTCGTCCTTTATGTCACATCAAGTTAGAGAATTTGCTGAATCATATAAGATAAAGTTTCTCAATTCCTCTCCATATTATGCCCAAGACAATGGACAAGCTGAGTCTAGTAATAAAATATTAATCAAGCTCATCAAGAAGAAGATTGAGGATAATCCAAGGAGATGGCATGAGCTATTGTCCGAAGCTCTATGGGCACACAGAATCTCAAGGCATGGTGCTACAAAGGTAACTTCATATGACCTCGTATATGGTCAAGAGGCCGTTTTACCAGTGGAAGTGAATTTGAATGCTTTGAGAATAGACAAACAAATTGATTTATCGGTGGTGGACTTTTATAACATGATGATGGACAATATTGATGAAGTTGTCGATAAACGTTTGGCTGCTTTGATGGCCATAGAAATAGATAAATTGAGGGTAGAAAGAGCTTACAATAAGAAGGTAAAGTTGAAGAATTTTCAAGTTGTCGATCTCGTGTGGAAGGTGATTCTACCAATTTGTTCGAAAGATAGAAAAAGTTGGGAAGTGGTCTCCAAGTTGGGAAGGTCCTTTTAGGATTACATGAATAGTTCCTGGAAACTCATATTTGGTGGAATCCAAACAAGACACATTGTTACCTCGAGCTCTCAATGGCGAATGTTTAAAGAAGTACCACCCAAGTGTGTGGCAAGAAGCCTAGATAGGCAACGACCGATATATAACTATTGCACTGAGAAAAGATATGGCCGATATTTAACTATCGCCCTAAGAAAAGGTGTGGCCGATATATAAATATCGCCCTAAGAACATATAAATGGCCGATGGAGTGTTGACATCGTCCTTAGGAAAAGCATCGTGCAAGTTATTTTTCGGCATACAAGTTTGCCGAAAAACAGGGGGGGCATGTGTTGATACCAGATTTTGGCAAGGCCAAGAACTTAATTAAGATGGCCTCAAATGGAGAATTGTTCAAAGTGAGAAAGCTCCGTATTGTCAAAAGGAGAAAGTTTGATATTTGGGCCATAGCCATCCGGTCTAATTTCTAAGGCCAAGGTTGTGTTCAAAGTATTCAGATTTTGTATTCAGAACACTATTCAGCTGATTACGCCCCCAAGATGGCCTTATATGAGAAAAGTTTCTACACATATTGTATTCGTCTCGTCGAAACGATCGATGTTGATATAAGAAATGTCTAAATCGGAGTTTGTATAAAAAAGTTAGAGCCAAAACAGTGTGCTGCATAAGTCTGCCCCGGAAGTTCCGGGCAAAACTTCCCGGGAGGTTCCGGGCTAAACCGAAGGTTTGCACGCGGTGCGCCCCGAAAACTGGAATTTTAACATTATTTGCTGACTTGCAGGGCCAATTTTGACATCAAGATGACCTCGGATGAAAAAGTGATCAACTAAGGAAATTTTCTTCATTGCAAGATCTACAACTTTGCTTTTGGGACCATCACGATCTGAAGCCATATGCGACCTGCAGGAGCTGTCCAAGAGGGCAACTTGATGTAATTTTAGCCCAGAAGTTCCGGGCTGACCGGAAGTTCCAGCCCTCGTAGTCCGAGTTAGGTTATCTTTTGATGTTTTGGACGGGATTTGAGTCTTTTTCTTATACGGAAAGTCCAGCCGCCTCATATATATGTAAGAGGTGACGGACGATTGAATAACAACACACAATCGAACAAATCATCTACCACCTTTTACATTTACTTATATCTCTCTCTCTCTCTCTCTTGTTCTTCTTCTTCCTTGTTCTTCGTCTGTTCTTCTTGCAGGGCGGCGAACCTCGAGGCCCTAGTGGCGGTCAGGCCGACCTAGGGCAGCCCATAGCCGCCGCGCGCCCTGACGGGGTCCCTCCCGGGCGTGTGGTGTTTCGGGTCTACAAAAGCGCCCGCCGGATTGTCTTGCGTACTGCGCTTCCAGCGGGTCTCCTTCGACGTGAGCTGTGGTGCATCACCCCCGGCGCCGAGGGTACACGGTGACGTGTTCGTGTGCGAACAGAGCCGTGAAAAACCGGTGATTAATGAGATCCTTTATGATAGTGATTATATGTTGTGACATTTGCTTGGAAATAATCAAATGTTTGAGAATCTTAAAAAGGAAATCCCCATTTTAAATATGATTCAAGAAGTTTTCAATGATGGTAATCATCATTACTCTTGGATTGTTGCCGGAAATCAAAGAGGATATGAAAAATGACAACTTGATAACACTAAAATTTATATGGATAATGTGTTCCCAGTAATTTATACAAAACTCCCCGACAAGAACATATCTACGAAGAGTAAAAAGAAAGATGTCAACACTTAGAATACATGTTATATGCCTAGCAAGGGGCGTAAAATGATAGCGCTTGTTGGGAGGCAACCCAATGAATAAAATTTATTTTTTTCTTTTCTTTCTGTTTTGTGTGTTCACACAATTATGCTTTTGTTATGATTGTGCTTTTATGTTTTAATTAGTGTTTGTGCCAAGTAAAGCCTTTGGGATCATGCTAGGTTATAATTGATTTGATCTTGTCTGAAAACACAAACTTTTGCGTCTAGACCAGAGTTTTGAAAATCCACAGAAGCAACGAAAACTTCTGAATTATTTTGACAAGATTGATATACAGATTGCCTACTTTTTCCTCATTTTTTAGGATTTATAGAGTTACAGAAGTATGACTAAAATTCGGTCTTTACAGACTATTCTGTTTTTGACATATCCTGTTTTCGTTGTGTTATGTGCTTATTCTAATGCATCTATGGTTTTCTTTGATGAGTTTTTGCCATAGAAAAGTTGGCGTACAGTAGATATAATGAAATAATAAAATAAGAATGGGTTTGCAACAATACTAATAGTAAGGATTTGGTTTTGTTATACTAACGTATCTCACGAAGGGTTTGTTAAGTTTTGTTTGATTGAAGTTTTCAAGTTTCGGGTGAGATCATGATGGATGAAGGAATAAGGAGTAGAAAATCCTAAGCTTGGGGATGCTTGCTGCACCCCAAGATAATATTCAAGAAGTATCAAGCAACTAAGCTTGGGGATGCCCCAAGTGTCATCCCCCTTTTCTTCTAACGACCATCGGTATTCTACTTGAAACTATATTTTATTCGTCACATATCATGTGTTTTGCTTGGAGCATCTTGTATGATATGAGTCTTTGCTTGTTTTGCTTTCTAGTTTGTCATTTGTATCCTTGCTGCACACACCTATTTGAGAGAGCCAAAATATGCTATGCTTTGTTAGAATTGCTCTATGTGCTTCACTTAAATATTTTGGAGCTATGGAATTGCTCTAGTGCTTCACTTATATATTTTGGAGCACGGTGTGCTTTATCATGTTTGAAGAAATACTCTCATGCTTCACTTAGATCTATTTGAGAGTTAGTAATTTTGAAGAAATGCTCCCATGCTTCACTTTGATTATTTTGAGAGATGGATTTTTTTATGCTCATGATCTTCACTTAAATTATTTGAGCTTGTCAAAAGCAAAAGCAACATATGAAACTAGTTCCAAAGTGATAAATATTCAAGAGGGATATAATAAAAACTTTCATGAAGATCATTGGACAAATTACACTTGATTCCTTGTAATAGTTTTGAGATATGATGATAGTGATATGCGAGTCATGTTAATGAGTAATTATGCTTAGTCAGAATATTTGTGTTAAGGTTTGTGATTCCCTATGCAAGCACGAGAGTCAATAGTTGTGCAATGAAGTTATATCTTACTTATGGTGCATTATTCGGTGTTAGTTATGCTCAATACTTGTTTATGTGATTTTTTGTTTCTTAGTTGGATGCTTCCCAATCTTTTGCTAGCCTTCACTTGTACTAAGTAGAAATACTACTTGTGCCAGACTCCTTAAACCCATATTTGCCATATGAGTCCACCATACCTACCTATATGCGGTATCTCCTTGCCATTCTAAGCAAATTTGTATGTGCCATCTCTAATTTTCAAAATAAATTTCTATTTTGTGTACCCGTACTAGCTCATGAGGCGGTGACAGGTGGCTTATATTTTTTCATGCTAGATATGTTATTCTCAAGATGAGTGCTTATTCACTTGTCATTGCACGAGAGTATGGCAGTAATAGGGATTCCAAGTCCTGAAATGAATTTTTTTACTTTATGTTCTCAAATAATAAATTCCTTGGGAAGTTTTGGTATGGACGGTACCCGTGGATACGGCTAGTTGTGGAGTGTGAAAAGAAATGGTGGAAAAGGAATAAACTTTATTTTCTGTTTTGGAACTGCCTATGGGGAACTCTAGGTCATTCTTGTTGATGGGAAAAGTACACCTCACAAAATATTTTATCTCACAAATTTTTCGCTTTAAGCTTTGGCACCTCTACAAATCCCTACTTCCATCTGCGAAGGACCTTTCTATTTACTTTATGCAATTTTTATTTTGTGTCTCCATTTTTCTTCTCAAAAGCACCAACTAGGGGGCACTATGATCATACTTGAGCATTGGGTGTAGCTAATATGCGAGTGTGTTTCATGAATAGATCAATGCTTGAGCATGATGGGCTAGGGATAACTTTCTTTAGTGTTGATATTTTGAATGGCATGGTTGCTTGTTGATATGCTTGAGTATTAAAGTCTTCATGTCAAAACTACACTATTGCTTTGAACCATATAAAAGTCCAAATGTCCATACTACAAAGAAAAGAATATGTGATGAACATGTTAGGCAGCATTGCACATCAAAAATTCTGTATTTTATCATCGTGGTGGGCCTTGGGAGCCGGCCCTGTGCCAGGAGCCGGCTGCGGCAAATGCGGTCGTCTGTTGGATTTTGAATCGTCATGGCGGGCGCTGAGGAAACGCCACCCGTTGCTTGAGCGCCACACGGCGCCAACAGGCCAGGCCGGCCGACCAGCCCACGCGCACGACATGAGGCCGACATACGCCGGGGCCCACCACTACACGGCCTCGGCGCGCGCGCAGATCTGCTATGGCCGATGCGGTCGGTTGCCCTTCCGAGGTAGAATAACTACGCGCCATTACAACACGGGATACACGGGGGCATGCGAGACGTGGGCGCAATTAATCCCATGCCCCCATGAAGCATCGCCTCGGCCCCGCCTTTGCCGCCGCATAAATAGGGGAGGAGGGGCGGCCAAAGGCACGTGCCCCCCTCCATTCTCTTCTTCTTCCTTGCTTCTTTGCTTCCTCACTGCCGCTGCGCTGCTGCGCCTTGTGCTGCTGAATCATCGCCACGCCATCGCCACCGCCTGGCTTAACCGAGACGCCTTCGAACTGCCCCAAGCTATGGTGCGAGGCAAGTGGGATGGCTCGAACGTGCATGAGCGGCACATCGAGTTCCTCCACGTGACGTGAAGGCTTCCCGTCGAGGGGGTCGTGGGGGTGCGCCTTCCGGATGAGAGGGAGATCTTGCTGGTGCTGAGGGCCGGCGAGTTTGTCGTCCTTCTGATTCACTTCCTCAAGGGATTTGCTTTGCCCACGAGCAACTTCCACCGCTCCTTCCTCGACTTCTACCATCTCCAACCTCACCACCTCACCCCCAACACGGTGGTGTTGCTCTCTGCCTTCTTGACATTCTGTGAAGGCTACCTTGGCGTCCTGCACACCCTCGAGCTGTGGGGCAGGTTCTTCTACCTGAAGCTGGGCACCCTGGCCAAGGGCGAGCCGACCCATGAAGGAAATATGCCCAAGAGGCAATAATAAAGTTATTATTTATTTCCTTAATTCATGATAAATGTTTATTATTCATGCTAGAATTGTATTAACCGGAAACTTAGTACATGTGTGAATACATAGACAAAACATATAGTCCCTAGTATGCCTCTACTTGACTAGCTCATTAATCAAAGATGGTCATGTTTCCTAACCATAGACACGTGTTGTCATTTGATGAACGGGATCACATTATTAGGAGAATGATGTGATGCACATGACCCATCCGTTAGCTTAGCATTATGATCGTGTTAGTTTCATTGCTACTGCTTTCTTCATGACTTATACAAGTTCCTTAGACTATGAGATTATGCAACTCCTGAATACCGGAGGAACACTTTGTTTGCTACCAAACGTCAAAACATAAAAGGGTGATTATAAAGGTGCTCTACAGGTGTCTCCGAAGGTGTTTGTTGGGTTGGCATAGATCGAGATTAGGATTTGTCACTCAGTACTTCGGAGAGGTATCTCTAGGCCCTCTCGGTAATACTCATCACTATAAGCCTTGCAAGCATTGTGACTAATGAGTTTGTTGCGGGATGAAGTATTACGGAACGAGTAAAGAGACTTGCCGGTAACGGGATTGAACTTGGTATTGAGACACCGACGATTGAATCTCGGGCAAGTAACATACCGATGACAAAGGGAACAACGTATGTTTTTATTCGGTTTGACCAACAAAGATCTTCGTAGAATATGTAGGAGCCAATATGAACATCTAGGTTCCGCTATTGGTTATTGACCGGAGACATGTCTCGGTCATGTCTACATAGCTCACGAACCCATAGGGTCCGCACGCTTAACGTTTGATGACGATTGGTATTATGAGTTTATGTGTTTTGATGTACCAAAAGGTAGTTCGGAGTTCCGGATGTGATCACAGACATGACGAGGAGTCTTGAAATGGCTGAGGCATAAAGATTGATATATTGGACGACTATGTTTGGACATCAAAATGGTTTCGGATGAGTTCGGGCATTTATCGGAGTACCGGGGGATTACCGGAACCCCCTGGGGAGTGTATGGGCCTTATTGGGCCTTAGTGGGAGAGAGGAGGAGGCGGGCAGGTGGAGGGCGCCCCCAAGCCTAATCCGAATTCGGTGGGGTTGGGGGGGGCCCTCCTTTTCCTTCCCTCTCTCTCCCCCTTCCTTCCTCTCCTACTCTAACTTGGGAAGGGGGAATCCTACTCCTGCTGGGAGTAGGACTCCCCCCTTGGGAGCGCCATAGAGGGCCGGCCCTCCCCCTCCTCCACTCCTTTATATACGGGGGAGGGGGGCACCCCTTAGACACACAAGTTGACAATTGTTTAGCCGTGTGCGGTGCCCCCCTCCACAGTTACACACCTCCGTCATATCGTCGTAGTGCTTAGGCGAAACCCTATGCCGGTAACTTCATCATCACCGTCACCACGCCGTCGTGCTGACTAAACTTGATACGTCTCCAATGTATCTATAATTTTTTATTGTTCCATGCTATCATATTACGCCTTTTCATTTGGATGTTTATGGGCTTTATTTTACACATTTATATCATTTTTGGGACTAACCTATTAACCGGAGGCCCAGCCCATTTTGCTGTTTTATTGCCTATTTTAGTATTTCGAAGAAAAAGAATATCAAATGGAGTCCAAACGGAATGAAACCTTCAGCAACGTGATTTTTTGGAAGAATATCATCCTGGAGACTTGGAGTTCATCTTCAGAAGGTCGTCGAGGAGGCCAGGAGATAGGGGGGGCGCCCCCCCTACTGGGCGCGCCCCCCTGTCTCGTGGGCCCCTTGAGCACCTCCCAACCGACTTCTTTTTCCTATATAGTCCCACGTACCCTAAAAACATCCACGGAGAAGATAGATCGGGAGTTCCGCCGCCGCAAGCCTCTGTAGCCACCAAAAACCTCTCGGGAGCACGTTCTGGCACCCTGCCGGAGGGGGAACCCATCACCGGTGGCCATCTTCATCATCCCGGCTCTATCCATGACGAGGAGGGAGTAGTTCACCCTCGGGGCTAAGGGTATGTACCAGTAGCTATGTGTTTGATCTCTCTCTCTCTCTCTCTCGTGTTCTCTCTATGGCACGATCTTGATGTATCGTGAGCTTTGCTATTATAGTTGGATCTTATGATGTTTCTCCCCCTATACTCTCTTGTGATTAATTGAGTTTCCCTCTTGAAGTTATCTTATTGGATTGAGTCTTTGATTTGAGAACACTTGATGTATGTCTTGTCGTGTTTATCTGTGGTGACAATGGGATATCACGTGCCACTTGATGTATGTTTTGGTGACCAACTTGCGGGTTCCGCCCATGAACCTATGCATAGGGGTTGGCACACGTTTTCTTGACTCTCTGGTAGAAACTTTGGGGCACTCTTTGAAGTACTATGTGTTGGTTGGATGAATCTGAGATTGTGTGATGCATATCGTATAATCATGCCCACGGATACTTGAGGTGACAATGGAGTATCTATGTGACATTAGTGTTTTGGTTGATTTATGTCTTAAGGTGTTATTCTAGTATGAACTTTATGATGGATTGAGCGGAAAGAATAGCTTTATGTTATTTTACTACGAACTCTTGAATAGATAGAACATAAATGATAACTTTGAGGTGGTTTTGTACCCTACCATAATCTCTATGTTTGTTCTCCGCTATTAGTGGCTTTGGAGTGACTCTTTGTTGCATGTTGAGGGATTGTTATATGATCTATCTATGTTATTATTGTTGAGAGAACTTGCACTGGTGAAAGTATGAACCCTAGGCCTTGTTACCTACCATTCCAATACCATTTACGCTCACTTTTATCATTAGTTACCTTGCTGTTTTTATATTTTCAGATTACAAAAACCTATATCTACTATCCATATTGCACTTGTATCACCATCTCTTCGCCGAACTAGTGCACCTATACAATTTACCATTGTATTGGGTGTGTTGGGGACACAAGATACTCTTTATTATTTGGTTGCAGGGTTGTTTGAGAGAGACCATCTTCATCCTACGCCTCCCACGAATTGATAAACCTTAGGTCATCCACTTGAGGGAAATTTGCTACTGTCCTACAAACCTGTGCACTTGCAGGGCCAACAACGTCTACAAGAAGAAGGTTGTGTAGTAGACATCAAGCTCTTTTCTAGCGCCGTTGCCGGGGAGGTCAGTGCTTGAAGGTATATCTTTAGATCTTGCAATCGAATCTTTTTGTTTCTTGTTCTATCACTAGTTTAGTTTATAAAAGAAAACTACCAAAAAAATGGAGTTAAGTTTGTCTCATACACTTCGTCTTTTTAATATCTTTCGTGAGTATGATGGAAAGGAAAATTGTGCTCAAGTGCTAGAAGAAGAATGCATTAGAATGTTTGGTACTAGATCTTTGTATGATGAGCATGATTTCAATGTTGTTAGTATGAATTCCTTGAATATCCATAATGCTAATGATATGCAAAGCCACAAGCTTGGGAAAGCTATGTTTGATGAATATGATATTTTTAGTCCCCCAAGTTTTGATGAGAATATTTATTATGATGAAAGCATGCCTCCTATTTATGATGATTATATTGATGAAAGTGGGTTTGGAAGAGTGTCAAATTTAGGAAGTAGTGATCCCACTATTTTGGAGGATGTTGAATCTTATCGTGATGAACATGAAAGTGGATTTGGAAGAGTGTCAACTTTATTTAGTGATGATTCCACTATTTTGGAAGAGGTTCCAATTGATTATGAGAACAAAGTTGCTATCTATGATGATTATTGTGACGAAACTTATGCTATAAAAAGTAGTGATGATTATATTCATAAAACTTGTCATGATTATGATTACCATTTTTCTAAACATTACTCTTTTAATGTGGAAATAATTTTTAGTGTCCAAGTCTCTTATGATACTCCCACTATTCCGAATGAGAAGAATTTTGCTTATGTGGAGAGTAGTAAAAATTCTATGCTTGTAGATCATGAAAGGAATGCTTTAGGTTCTGGTTATATTGTTGAATTCATTCATGATGCTACTGAAAATTATTATGAGGGAGGAACATATGCTTGTAGGAATTGCAAAAATATTAAGTTTCCTCCCTATGTGTTGAAAATCTTGAAGCTATGCTTGTTTTGCCTTCCTATGCTAGTTGATTATTGTTCCCATAAGTTGTTTGCTCATAAAATCCCTATGCATAGGAAGTGGGTTAGAATTAGATGTGCTAGTCATATGCTTCATGATGCTCCCGTTATGTTTCAATTCTTATCTTTTATGTGAGCATCATTGTCATCATCATGCCTTGCTAGAAAGGCATTAAAGAAAAGCGCTTGTTGGGAGACAACCCAATATTTATCGTTACTGTTTTTGTGTGTCCACATGATTATTCTACTGTAGTAATCATGTCTTATAGCTTTTGTTCCAATAAAGTGCCAAGTAAGAGCTTTAGGATAGCTTACGGTGATATTTGTGTTGATCCTGCTGAAAATCAGAAACTTTTTCACCCAGTAAATTAGTTTTGTTAATTCGTATAAACGTGCTTCTGATCCGATTATTTTTCCTATAGATTGGTACACAAATTTCTTAGGACTTCCTAATTTGGTAGGAATTTTGGAGTTCCATAAGTATACGTTTGATACAGATTACTAAAGACTGTTCTGTTTTGACAGATTCTGTTTTCTATGTGTTGTTTGCTTATTTTGATGAATCTATGAGTAGTATAGGAGGGTATGAACCATAGATAAGTTGGAATACAGTACATATTACACCAATATTAATTTAGAACGAATTCATTACAGTACCTAAGTGGTATTTTTTTTCTTATACTAACGGAGCTTACGAGTTTTCTGTTGAGTTTTGTGTTGTGAAGTTTTCAAGTTTTGGGTCAAGATTCGATGGACTATGGAATAAGGAGTGGAAAGAGCCTAAGATTGGGGATTCCCAAGGCACCCCAAGTTAATATTCAAGGACAACCAAGAGCCTAAGCTTGGGGATGCCCCAGATGGCATCCCCTCTTTCGTCTTCGTTCATCGGTAACTTTACTTGGAGCTATATTTTTATTCGCCACATGATATGTGTTTTGATTGGAGCGTCATTTTATCTTGTTAGTATTTGCTTGATGTTATTTATAATAATGTTTTGCATCTTTAGTTTCAATAAAAAAGTCAAGGATAGCCTTTTCCATGCTTATTTTGCTAATATACATGTTGCTGTTTGAAAACAGAAAGTTTACCGCTGTTGCAAAAATTCCCTAGAAAAGTCAGAGAATGGTATAATGTTGAAACTTTTTGCTTATCGAGCTATGATAAATTTATTACAGTGGGAATTTTGTTTCATAATTTTTGGAGTTAGGGAAGTTTGACGAATCTTGCATTCTTTACAGACTATACTGTTTTGACAGATTGCTGTTATGGTTGCATTGTTTGCATATGTTTGCTTGTTTAACAATTCTATTTGAGGATAGGAGTATT
The DNA here is from genome assembly GCF_018294505.1 of Triticum aestivum. Classification (NCBI taxonomy): domain Eukaryota; kingdom Viridiplantae; phylum Streptophyta; class Magnoliopsida; order Poales; family Poaceae; genus Triticum; species Triticum aestivum. Next base: position 639,299,778 of record NC_057795.1, read on the forward strand.
AAATATGCAGAGTCGTTTAGTGTGCAATGTTGAATAATAATTTTAGTGATTTGTTACAGTAGAAAATGATAAGGTTTTGCATTGGATTATACTAACCTATCTCACGAGTTCTTGTTGAGTTTGTTGTGGATGAAGCTTTTGATAAAAAGAGAAACTATGATATGGGAGGAATTAAGGAGACACAAAGGTTCAAGCTTGGGGATGCCCAAGGCAACCCAAGATAATATTTCAAGAAGTCTCAAGCATCTAAGCTTGGGGATGCCCCGATAGGCATCCCACCTTTCTTCTTCAACAACTATCGGTTAGTATCGGTTGAGTCTAAGTTTTTGCTTCTTCACATGAGTTGTGCTATCCTTCCAATGTCATTTTATTTTATTTTTCTTGCTGTTTGAATACAATACCAAGATTTGAAATTCCTTAATGTCAGAGAGTCTTCACATAGTTGCACAATTATTTGACTACTCATTGATCTTCACTTATATCTTTCGGAGTAGTTTGTTATTTGCTCTAGTGCTTCACTTATATCTTTTAGAGCACGGCGGTGGATTAATTCTGAAGAAATTGCTAGTCTCTCATGCTTCACTTATATCTTTTTGAGAGTCTTTTAGAACAGCATGGTATTTGCTATGGTTACAAATTTGGTCCTAGAATGATGAGCATCCAAGTTGGGTATAATAAAAACTATCATAGGAAGTGAATTGGATGCTATGATTAATTTGATGCTTGATGATTGTTTTGAGATATAAAAGTAGTAATGTTAGGGTCATGCTAGTGGGTAATTATGAAATTGAGAAATACTTTTGTTGAAGTTGGCAAGTCCCGTAGCACGCACGTATGGTAAAAGTTGTGTGACAATTTTTTTGCATGAGGTGCTCTTTTGATTGTCTTCCTTATGAGTGGCAGTCGGGGAAGAGCGATGGTCTTTTCCTACCAATCTATCCCTCTTGGGGCATGCGTAGTAGTACTTTGCTTCGAGGGCTATGTAGACTTTTGCAATAATTATATGAGTTCTTTATGACTAATGTGAGTCCATGGATATACGCACACTCACCCTTCCACTTTGCTAGCCTCTATTATTACCGCGCAACTTTCACTGGTATCATGAACCCATTATTTACTTTCCTCAAAATAGCCACCATACCTACCTATTATGGCATTTCCGTAGCCATTCTGAGATATATTGCCATGCAACTTTCCACTGTTTCGTTTATTATGACACGTTCCATTATTGTCATATTGCTCTTTGCATGATCATGTAGTTGACATCGTATTTGTGGCAAGGCCACCTTCATAATTCATACATGTCGCTCTTAATTCATTGCATATCCTGGTACACCGCTGGAGGCATTCATATAGAGTCATATCTTGTTCTAGCTTTGAGTTGTAATTCTTGAGTTGTAAATCCATAAAAGTGTGATGATCTTCATTATTAGAGCATTGTCTCAGTGAGGAAAGGATGATGAAGACTATGATTCCCCCACAAGTCGGGATGAGACTTCGAACTTTACAAAAAAAGGAGAAAAAAAAAGAGAAAGGCCCAAAAGAAAAAAAAAGAAAGGCCAAAGAAGAAAATAAAAGTAAAAAGAAGAAAAAAAATAAAATGAGAGAAAAAGGGAGAAGGGACAATGCTAGTATCTCTTTTTCCACACTTGTGCTTAAAGTAGCACCATGATCTTCATGATAGAGAGTCTCCTATGTTGTCACTTTCATATACTAGTGGGAATTTTTCATTATAGAACTTGGCTTTATATTCCAATGACGGGCTTCCTCAAAATGCCCTAGGTCTTCCTGAGCAAGCGAGTTGGATGCACACCCACTTAGTTTCTTTTGTTGAGCTTTCATATATTTATAGCTCTAGTGCATCCGTTGCATGGCAATCCCTACTCACTAACATAGATATCTATTGATGGGCATCTCCATAGCCCGTTGATATGCCTAGTTGATGTGAGACTATCTTATCCCTCCTTTTGTCCTTACAACCACCACCATATACCACCATAGTGCTATGTCCATGGCTTACGCTCATGTATTGCATAAGAGTTGAAAAAGCTGAAGCGCGTTAAAAAAGTATGAAACAATTGCTCGGCTCGTCATTGGGGTTGTGCATGATGGGAGTATTTTGTGTAATGAAAATGAAGCATGGCCTAACTATATGATTTTGTAGGGATAAGCTTTCTTTGGCTATGCTATTTTGATAGGACATGATTATTTGTTAGTATGCTTTGAAGCATTATTATTTTTATGTTTTATAAGCTTTTATCTTGAATCATTTGGATCTGAACATTCATGCCACAATAAAGAAAATTACATTAAGAATTATGCTAGGTAGCATTCCACATCAAAAATTCTGTTTTTATCATTTACCTACTCGAGGACGAGCAGGAATTAAGCTTGGGGATGCTTGATACGTCTCCAACGTATCTATAATTTTTGATTGTTCCATGCTATTATATTACCCCTTTTGGATGTTTATGGGATTTATTTTACACATTTATATCATTTTTGGGACTAACCTATTAACCGGAGGCCCGGCCCATTTTGCTGTTTTATTGCCTGTTTCAGTATTTCGAAGAAAAGGAATATCAAACGGAGTCCAAACGGAATGAAACCTTTGGCAGCGTGATTTTTTGGAAGAATATCATCCTAGAGACTTGGAGTTCACGTCAGAAGGTCCTCGAGGAGGCCAGGAGATAGGGGGGGGGGCGCCCCCTATTGGGTCTGCCCCCATGTCTTGTGGGCCCCTCGAGCACCTCCCGACTGACTTCTTTCTCCTATATAGTCCCACGTACCCTAAAAACATCCACAGAGAAGATAGATTGGGAGTTCCGCCGCCGCAGGCCTCTATAGCCACCAAAAACCTGTCGGGAGCCTGTTCCGGCACCCTACCAGAGGGGGAACCCCTCACCGGTGGCCATCTTGATCATCCCGGCTTTATCCATGACAAGGAAGGAGTAGTTCACCCTCGGGGCTGAGGGTATGTACCAGTAGCTTTGTGTTTGATCTCTCTCTCTCTCTCTCGTGTTCTCTCTATGGCACGATCTTGATGTATCGCGAGCTTTGCTATTATAGTTAGATCTTATGATGTTTCTCCCCCTCTACTCTCTTGTGATGAATTGAGTTTCCCTCTTGAAGTTATCTTATCGGATTGAGTCTTTGATTTGAGAACACTTGATGTATGTCTTGCCGTGTTTATCTGTGGTGACAATGGGATATCACGTGCCACTTGATGTATGTTTTGGTGACCAACTTGCGGGTTCCGCCCATGAACATATGCATAGGGGTTGGCACACGTTTTCTTGACTCTCCAGTAGAAACTTTGGGGCACTCTTTGAAGTACTATGTGTTGGTTGGATGAATCTGAGATTGTGTGATGCATATCGTATAATCATGCCCACAGATACTTGAGGTGACAATGGAGTATCTAGGTGACATTAGGGTTTTGGTTGATTTGTGTCTTAAGGTGTTATTCTAGTATGAACTCTATGATGGATTGAGCGGAAAGAATAGCTTTATGTTATTTTACTACGAACTCTTGAATAGATAGAACAGAAAGGATAACTTTGAGGTGGTTTCGTACCCTACCATAATCTCTACGTTTGTTCTCCGCTATTAGTGGCTTTGGAGTGACTCTTTGTTGCATGTTGAGGGATTGTTATATGATCTATCTATGTTATTATTGTTGAGAGAACTTGCACTGGTGAAAGTATGAATGCTAGGCCTTGTTTCCTACCATTGCAATACCGTTTACGCTCACTTTTATCATTAGTTACCTCGCTGTTTTTATATTTTTTTTCAGATTACAAAAACCTATATCTACTATCAATATTGCACTTGTATCACCATCTCTTCGCCAAACTAGTGCACCTATACAATTTACCATTGTATTGGGTGTGTTGGGGACACAAGAGACTCTTTGTTATTTGGTTGCAGGGTTGTTTGAGAGAGACCATCTTCATACTACGACTCCCACGGATTAATAAACCTTAGGTCATCCACTTGAGGGAAATTTGCTACTGTCCTACAAACCTGTGCACTTGCAGGCCCAACAACGTCTAAAAGAAGAAGGTTGTGTAGTAGACATCAAAACTCTCCCTCGGCCTCGACTGGATCAAGAGTACGAGGGACGCCCCCGAGTTGAACGTGTGCTGAACGCGGAGGTGCTGTATGTTCGGTGCTTGGATCGGTTGGATTGCGAAGACGTTCGACTACATCAACCGCGTTAATTAAACGCTTGTGCTTTCGGTCTACGAGGGTACGTGGACACACTCTCCCCTCTTGTTGCTATGCATCACATAGATAGATCTTGCGTGATCGTAGGATTTTTTTTGAAATTACCGTGTTCCCCAACAGTGGCATCCGAGCCAGGTCTATGCGTAGATGTTATATGCACGAGTAGAAACACAAAGAGTTGTGGGAGATAATAGTTAGACTGCTTACCAGCATGTCTGTGACATTCTGGGCCGAGCAAAAATTTTTCTGCCGTACTTATGACACTTCTATGACGATAATTTTGACAAAACCCGGTATCATCATAGATGTGGTGGGATCCTACTTCCATGACCAAAAATCATGATAGAAAATGGGCTTTTCGTCCTGGGTGGGACGGAGACGCAGCTGCATGACATTCTTTGGGCCGTCCATGACGGAAAAAACCATGGTAGAAGCAAGGGTAAGGAAAATATAGGGGAGTTCCCGGTTACGGTGGGTGGTCGGGGGCCGAACGATGCACGTTTCTCTCGTACCGTATGCGCGTCGGTGCGAGGCGTTGGGCTCTAACTGAACCCGAGCGAGGCATCGCATAACTGAACCCGAGCGATTGCACTGTTGGCTACGTGTTACTGAACCCGAGCGATCGAGCGATTCCTTCGCTACTGCTTCTAACTGAAGCCGATCGATGCTGCCTCTGGATGAACAGTGAGTGTTGCTAGGAGGGTTTGTATGAACAGTAAGCATTGCTGGGGGGTTTGGATGAACAATTTCTAGTGGGGGTGGATGAACAAGACCCCGTGGTGTTGCCTCTGGATGAACATGACCTCGATCGATCGAGCTGATTGGAGCTAGATGAACAGGACCCCGTGGAGGGCTGGATGAAGAGGACGACCCCGTGGAGGGCTGGTTGAATAGTATGCACTGGATGAACAGTAGCCCGTGGAGGGGTGGTTGAACAGGAGCCCATGGAGAGGGCTGGATGAACAGGAGCCCGTGGATGAACAGCCACAGGTGGAGGCTGGAGGAGGTCGACGGTGGATGAACAATAGCCCGTGGAGGCTAGAGGAGGTCGACGATGGAGATGAATAGTATCCCGTGGAGTCCCGTTTTACGGTACGCCACACCCCTCCCAATGAACAGGACCCCCGTTTCAACCGTAGCACTCCAACACAAGTCCGTTTCCTTCGTTTTGCGGTACGCCACGCCCCTCCTAATCAACAAGACCCCGTTTCGACCGTAGGAGGTCCAACAGAAGTCCGTTCCTCCGTTTTGCAGTACGCTAGACCCCTCCCGATGAACAGGATCCCGTTTCAATCATGGCCGATCGAACACAAGGCCGTTTCCTCCGTTTTGCGGTACACCAGGCCTCGTTTCCATGGGTTGTTCCATCCAAGCCCTCCTGATGAACATGACGACACATTCCGTTCCGACCCAGCCTGTTGGCTCCCCATGAACACGACAACGACACAGTTTCTCCGTTTCGACCCAGCCATGTACACAAGCCCTGGCCGTACGTATGCGCGAGTAGGCGTTCGAGACCTTGACCGTATGTATGTACGTGGCCGTATTTTCTTTCTTGCACACTGGCTGCTGTACATATGTGTACATGCTACGTGCGCGCCTCTACTACGACACGTGCACGCCTCTACATCGACCAGTATGTACGTACACATTCACGACTAGAATGACAATGCTACGTATGCTTCGATGAGGTGGGTCCCGACTGTCAGGCACTTCCTTGCGTGCGAAGATGTAGCTGGTGGGTTGAGGGAGTCCTGGATTAAGGGGTCCTCGGACAACCGGACTATATACTTTGGCCGGACTATTGGGCTATGAAGATGCAAGATAGAAGACTTCTTCCCGTGTCCGGATGGGACTCTCCTTTGCGTGGAAGGCAAGCTTGGTGATTCGGATATGTAGATTCCTTTCTCTGTAGCCGACTTTGTACAACCCTAGCCCCCTCCGCTGTCTATATAAACCGGAGGGTTTAATCCATAGGACATAATCATAATCCCATAGGCTAGACTTCTATGGTTTTAGCCATTACAATCTCGTGGTAGATCAACTCTTGTAATACTCATATTCATCAAGATCAATCAAGCAGGAAGTAGGGTATTACCTCCATAGAGAGGGCCCGAAGCTGGGTAAACATCGTGTCTCCCGTCTCCTGTTACCATCGACCGTAGACGCACAGCTCGGGACCTCCTACCCAAGATCCGCCGGTTTTGACACCGACATTGGTGCTTTCATTGAGAGTTCCACTACATCGTCACCAAAAGGTTTGATGGCCCCATCAATCATCTACAACAATGCAGTCCAGGGGGAGATTTTCCTCCCCGGACAGATCTTCATATTCGGCGGCTTCACGCTGCGGGCAAACTCGCTTGTCCATTTGGAGCAGATCGACAGCTACGCCCCTGGCCATTGAGTCGGATTTGGAAGCTTGAATTACGTGGCCGATATCCACGGAGACTTGATCTTCGACGGATTTGAGCCCACGGCTCCCTATCACCGTGATGAACATGACCTAAAAATTTGTCATCGGACCGTGTGAGGGAGTCCTGGATTAGGGGGTCCTCAGACAGTCGGACTACATGCTTATGCCGGACTGTTGGACTACGAAGATACGAGATTGAGGACTTCGTCCCGTGTCCGGGTGGGACTCTCCTTTGCGTGGAAGGCAAGCTTGGCAGTTCGGATATGTAGACTCCCTTCTCTGTAACCGACTCTGTGTAACCCTAGCCCCCTCCGGTGTCTATATAAACTAGAGGGTTTAGTCCGTAGGATAACAATGATCATAATAATAGGCTAGCTTGTAGGGTTTAGCCTCTACGATCTAGTGGTAGATAAACTCTTGTAATACTCATATCATCAAGATCAATCAAGCAGGAAGTAGGGTATTACCTCCATAGAGAGGGCCCAAACCTAGGTAAACATCGTGTCCCCCGCCTCCTGTTACCATTAGCCTTAGACGCACAGTTCGGGACCCCCTACCCAAGATCCGCCGGTTTTGACACCGACATTGGTGCTTTCATTGAGAGTTCCACTCTGAAGTCAAAAAAAGGTTTGATGGCTCGCCTTGTTATCAAGGACAACATCGCCTCCAGGGGAGCCCTAGGTTTAGGCCAAACCCTCCAACTAGGCGGCTTCGTCATGACCGCTCGTTCGGCCGCCGCGCCAATGATGACTTCTCGGGTCATCGAAAACAGCCTCCACGTCAACTCGGAATACGCCGAGCGGATGGATCCAATGGAACTTTCGTCCTTAAACAAGCTCTTGGATTGCATCACCGGCTTGGGAGTCGCTACGGACTATGATCAGATTGGGCTTAAACCTGATCAAAGAGAGATTAACTCGCCGCCGATCACCCATCAAATAACGGTGGTGGAGGAGCAATGCAACGATTCTTCCTCTATTTTGAGGATAAACTATGTCCGGATTCCTGAGCTCTCCGAGCTGGATGCCCATTAGCGGGAGGACATGACCGAAACTCTAAACTTAGAATCGGACAGCGGGCCAGAAAAATTGGGTAATATCCTGGAACCCGAACTACCAAGTTCAGAAGCTCCTCAGCTCTTGGTCTCGGATCGGGTCAGGGTTCGGACTTAAATCCACCCACCCACCCAGATACAAGCAATCTTTCCCACATTAGACAACAATCCGAAGAGACAGTACATCACTTTTGGGCCAGATTCCTCCTTGCAATGAGTAAGGTTAAGGATTGTCGCGAGGAAGATGCAATCTCATTCTTTTGCAAAAATTGCACGGACAAGGGAATCCTTTACGCCATAAGACGCCATGACATATCACACTTCACTGACTTGGCGGCCATAGTACAGAAGTACGGTGCGATGGAAAGCGCCTGGAAAACCCAGGCAGAATTCTAGGATCCTCCTGCTCTCACAAAATCCCTCGTCCGAACCAAAAGGGTGCACCCTCGCAGGTCACCCGATCCAATCACAAAGAAACCAAAGACCACTACAGGGTGTGGAACCGAATTGGAGGGATGGCTCAACAGGCCATGCAAAATTCACACCACTCCGGATACCGTACCAACACAGAGCCTTAGAGCATGTTGGATACTTCGGCAGGTGGCCAAGAGCGTCGAGGATCTCCTCATTAACAATACCGCAGAGCATCATCCTATAGAAAACAACAATACAGTGTTGATAGTTTTCGAGACTTTCGCCTCGAATAATAGGCGCAAGAGAGCACTCCGCGGCCTCCCCGAAGTCTGCCACGTTGCAGCAATAAATCCCTGGAACGACACGACTAACACCTTTAATGCCAATGACGAACCTCAATTCCGAACAGTCCGAGCACCAGCCGCTTTGGTCCTTAGTACAATTGTGGATGGCTTCTGGCTTACTAAAGTGCTCATGGACGGCGGCAGCGGACTAAACCTCATCTACGGAGAAACTCTCAATAAAATGGAAATAGACAAGAGCCGCATTGAGCAAAGCAGCACGACCTTCCGAGGTATTCGGCACGCCGGAAAATTACAGGTTCGAAGAAATAACATTCCAAGTGGCCCCGTTCGGTAGTGGATACCACACCCTTTTAGGGTGGGACGCATTCGCGAGCTTCCAAGCTATACCCCATTGTGGGTACATGAAACTCAAGATGCCCAGGCCCAACGGAATCATCACTCTAGCTAGTGATCCGGACATAGCACTTCACGCCAAAAATAAAACCGCCGCCTGGCCCTTGAGGCACTATCCGAAGCCCTCGCGGCCGAAGAACTAACTGCATTACACTCCACAGTGGATAGGGACGATGTGATACTCGATAAGCGATCCAAGTCCACCTCTTTCAAACCTGCGGACGAAATCTTCAAATTCCAAGTCCACCCAATGGACTCTACAAAGACAACATCCATCGGGGCACAGCTGAACCCCACAATCGACGCCGCACTGCGGGCGTTCTTATGCGAGAACTGGGACATCTTTGCCTGGCACCCTTTAGATATGCCAGGAATCCCACGCAGGCTGGCCGAGCATAGCCTCAACATATTGAAGGGATACAAGCCGGTCAAGCAGACACTACGGCGTTTTTCAGAGCCTAAACAACAAGCTATGGGAGAGGAGCTAGCCAAGTTACTCGAAGCCAGATTCATCAGAGAAATAAAACACCTGGACTGGCTAGCAAACCTGGTGATGGTACCAAAGAAGGATAAATCCTGGCGCCTATGTGTCAATTTCAAGGACCTCAATAAGGCTTGCCCCAAGGATCCCTTCCCTCTCCCCCGCATCAATCAAATCATCGACGTCACTGCAGGACACGACTCATTGTGCTTCCTTGACGCATACTCCGGATACCATCAAATCAATTTGGCGGAGTCCGATCAAGCCGCAACGGCATTCATCACTCCATACGGCCCTTTCTGTTTCAACACCATGCCTTTCGGGCTCAAAAACGCCAGTGCAACCTACCAACGCATGATTCAGACATGCCTGGGAAAACAAATCGGCAAAACAGTTGAGGCATATGTGGACGATGTGGTCATCAAGACCAGACACGTCGAATCTTTAATAGACGACCCGAGGCTCACGTTCGACAACCTCCGAACATATCACATCATAATCCGGAAAAATGTGTTTTCGGCGTTCCCGCCGGAAAGCTCCTGGGCTTCATCGTTTCCAACAGAGGAATTGAAGCAAACCCGGCTAAAAAATCCAAGCTTTGTTATAGTTGGCTACCCCAAAAGACCTCAAGAAAATCCAGAAATTAACTGGATGCATGGCTGCCTTAAGCCGCTTTATCTCCCGATTGGGAGAAAAGGCACTACCCCTTTATCGCCTTCTTCGACGCACCAAACACTTTGAGTGGACGAATGCGACGACGGCCGGACTGGAAAAAATAAAGGCCCTCTTGGCCAGCTACCCAATCCTGGCCGCACCGAACATCGGCGAACCCATGCTGTTATATTAGCTGCAACACACCAAGTTGTAAGCGCACACTAAAAAAAAGACACATCCGTGACATTTTGGGCCAAACGAAATTTGTTTCTGTCATACATATGAAACTTCTATGACGATAATTGTGACAAAACCCAGTATCATCATAGATGTGGTGGGCTCCTACTTCTATGACAAAAAATCATGATAGAAAATGGGCTTTTCGTCCTGGACGGGCCGGAGACGCAGCTGCATGACATTCTTTGGGCCGTCCATGACGGAAAAAACCATGGTAGAAGCGAGGGCTAGGAAAATTTCAGGGAGTTCCCGATTACGGTGGGTGGTCGGGGGCCGAGCGATTCAATTTTCTGTCGTACACGTACGCGCGCGTGTGCGAGGCGTTGGGCTCTAACTGAACCCGAGCGATTGCACTGCAGGCTACGCGTTACTGAACCAGAGCGATCGATTCCTTCGGTACTGCTGCTAACTGAAGCCGATCGATGTTGCCTCTCTGGATGAACAGTGAGCGTTGCGGGGGGGGGGGGGGGGGTTGGATGAACAGTGAGTGGTGGGAGCGAATGAACAGGACTCGTGGCGTTGCCTCTGGATGAACAGGACCCTGATCGATCGAGCCGGTTGGGGCTGGATGAACAGGACCCCGTGGAAGGCAGGATGAACAGGACGACCCCGTGGAGGGCTGGATGAACAGTAGATGGTGGAGGGGTGGATGAACAGTAGTCCGTGGAGGGGTGGTTGAACAGGAGCACGTGGAGAGGGGTGGTTGAACAGTAGCCGGTGGAGTAGCGCGCGGTGGAGGCTGGATGAACAGGAGCCCGTGGATGAACAGTCGCAGGTGGAGGCTGGAGGAGGTCAACGGTGGATGAATAATAGCCCGTGGAGGCTAGAGGAGGTCGACGATGGAGATGAACAGTATCCCGTGGAGTCCCGTTTTGCGGTACGCCACACCCCTCCCGATGAACAGAACCCTCGTTTCAACCGTAGCGCTCCAACACAAGTCCGTTTCATCCGTTTTGC
>NC_057795.1:639935449-639944415 GCF_018294505.1 Triticum aestivum
AGATCCATGCAGGAGCGGCTAGATGATCCCTCGCCGAAGTGCCGCCGATCGATGTTTGGGAACCAGAGAAGATCTGGCAGAATTACGTGGACTCTGTCGTCGTCGCCAGGGGAAGGGGTAGACCCTACGCGGAACTGTAGGGAAATATAATTTTGTTAGCTAACTATGAAGGGAGTATTTGTTACGTCGTTGCTTCTCACTCACGTATGATGAGCTGCCAGAGAGAAACAAAAGATTGGACCATTTCTCTCGTGTCCAAAAACGACAAGGCTTCAACTGAAACAAAGAAAAAAAGAAAAAAAAAAGAAAAAATGTCGTGAAGACACGGGAAACCCTACACTGATAGGTTGGCACAGGCGATGAAACCTACTCCCTCCGTTTGGAATTACTTGTCGCGAAAATGGATGTATCTAGACGTATTTTAGTTCTAGATACATTCATTTTCGAGACAAGTAATTCCGAACGGAGGGAGTATGTGACCCCGAACAAGCAATAAAACACACGCCCCGCTTTGCCCGCCCCTCCCCCTCCCCTGTATCTGTACAAATTGCCTCCTACATATTGCACCATTCTCCAGAAAAGAAAGAAAATCCTAGCTAGCGCCAGACAAGTAGAAAGAAGATGGCCGGCGCTGCTCGTGGCGCTGCTGGCCGTGGCCTGCGCCGCCGCCGCCGCAGTCGTCGGTCAGTCCTGTTCGACGGCCATGCCCTTGCTCAGTCAGTTGGTTGCAAGCTGTGTGCTGAGCGCTGAGGTAGGCTCGCTGTTAAATTTGTATTGCAGGAGACACGTCGTCCAGGTGCGACGGAAAAATCTGCGGCATGGGCACCTGCAAGGAGGTGCCGGTCCTGCCGGTCGTGAACCCCTACGGCTACGAGTGCGACTGCAGCCCAGGGTGGTTGCGCCTCGACGTGACGCCAATCACGCCCTGCAACCTCCCTCTCTGTAAGCAACCATGCATGCTATCTACTTCCTCCGTTCCTAAATATTTGTCTTTCTAGCCATTTCAAATGGTTACAACATATGAATGTATGTAGACATATTTTAAAATGTAGGTTCACTCATTTTGCTTCGTATGTAGTCACTAGTTAAAATCTCTAAAAAGACAAATATTTAGGAACGGAGGGAGTAGTATACTACTATACGTACAAATTTTCTAAGCAATCATGGTATGAATTGGGGCCAAGTTCATCGTCTTTGCCCTTTGTAGGTCCCTCGGCTCTTAGCTGCCACATGCCCAAGCTGAAGCCGCTGCCATTCGGAAAGAATTTCACAACTGACGGTAAACTCTCGATCGGAATTCAAACCATGATTTACTGCATGCTTGGCTATTCAAACCATGATCTCCTCCCTTCCTTCCTGTCAGCCTGCTTAGCCGTCGACTGTGGCCCAGAAGGCACGTGCGTCCAGGAAGAGAGCTCCCCTTACTTCCACTGCCAGTGCAACCCGGGCACACCCAACGCCCGCAATGACCCTTCCCTCTTTTGCACCAACTGTAACATCCCTCTTAACGTTTTATGTTGTTGTTGTTGTTGTTTTGCTTAGCCCGAAACCTTTTTCCGATCTTGTAGGTGCCGTCGGAGACAACGGATGCGCGGTTCCGCCGCCTCCGCCGGTGGGCCCTCCTCCGTCAACGGCGCCACCCGGTGATGATGACAATTCATCTGCACCGGCCGCTTCATCCATCGCCAAAGGCAATGCAATCTCACTAGGTTCCAGCTGGCATAAATAACGGAGGAAATGGAGTGCTCACAGCTAACTAACGGCGATGTGTGCGTATTTTTGCAGGCTCCGTCTCCTTGCAGAATCTCCCGCGGCTGTTGATGCTGGTGGCCTCGCTCGCCGCGCTTCACATTGTGTGATTACGTGCACAGGACAGTGATCGATGCGGACGTGCACTGATCAAGATTACGTAACGGTAGGACCGTGGGAGCAGCAAACGTACGTACGTACGCTATGTGTGGTGCATACTGTGCATGCGTATATATGCTGCTGCTGCTTCTGGTGCTGTTACTTGATATATGCACGCATGTATTCCTACGCGTTGTTCACAAGAGAAGACCAGATCATTCTTGTTAGTAAATGTTTGAAGTGATTTGTTTCATCCAAGGACTAAAATTAAAGGCTATTATTTGAATGTTATGGTCCTATGGTGGGGGAGCTAATAAAGGAGAGTTTACAGATTAGCCGGTCACTTTTGGTGGATTAGATGGTTACAGTGTTGAGGATTCAGCCGTGTATCGGAGCATAGTTACTGAATGAAGCAAAATGTAAGCTCATGTATGTATTTTAATCTTCGAAACCTTGATCCAGATCAATTTGACAAAGAAGTACATATGGGACGACTGAGCATGAACACCACAACCATATAAGAGCATCTACAACAGCGATGTGCAAATCCGGCCCCTCAAACGCCCGCGGACGCGCCCTGGCGCATCCGGGGGCACTGACCAGTCACGCCTTAAATAATGCAATCCACATCCGGACACCTCAATTATCATATCTTAAATCCATACAAATTCATACAACTACGTCGATGCATTACACATGTCGTCTCGCTACTCCATCACTATTAACATGCCATCGGACTACCCAAATTTGACATGTTTGGCTATGGTGGAGATCATCCACGGCTGCCCTTGCCCTTCCCGGCGCCCTTGCCGTCCTTCTCGCGGAAGTACCGGTCGAAGACGCAGTAGGGATCAAGCCGGACCTACTCGTCGCCGGAGCTGTCCTCCTTCTCCTCTTTTGGTGGCAGTCCGACCATGGCACAGACCGCCTGATTCTGCTCTCGGGCAAGGACGTGCGTGTTCCTCCGCTGTCGTTTCTTCACAATGCGGGCGCGGATGGCTACCTCCTCTGCGGCCGCCTGCGCCGCCACATCAGCCGCCGCGATACGCGCCTCGGCGACCCTTATCCTCTCCTTCCCACGACGGGTTGCCCGTTCCCGGTGGGACTCATAGTCTGCCCGACCTTTATTTTAATATGTGCGCCTTTGTTTAGAGAATTCTATCTCTAGTTATTCAAAAGTCTAATTATTCAATAAATTAGATTGATTGATACGAGTGGATTTCCTATTACGACGGATGGAAGAAAGAATGGATAGTCCAATAGCGGCTTCAGCAGCCGCAAGGGCTATGAGGGATGCCGGTCAGCCCGGGCGTTTGAGGCGCCCGGCTGGGTCAAAATTTGGTGACCGGCCAGTGACCGGACGGTCCCCCCGGGCGTTTGAGGCGGGTTTGGGGTGCCCAACTATAGATGCTCTAAGCATATATAGGCCATGGACCTCGGGCGTGGACCTTTGGAACATTGGTGCCAATGCACCCATTTTTTTTAAATTACTCAAAATTTTCAGAAACTTTTTGTAACAAACATGGCATAGCTTAATACTAGCTCGTGTGAAAAGCTTCCTGAAGGAATGACTTCCATAGTATTGTGGACCAAAAAAATTGCAAGTCAAAAAATATGAATAGTAACTTTTATATAGTAGTGTTTTTTTCACCTAGAATACCACAAGAGTCATTCCTCCACAAAACTATCTATATATAAGATCAGGCAAAGTAAACTCCACATAGAGTAAGTCCTTGCAGAACATAAAAATACTGAACCAAGCAGAAATCCCTCTTTCGACATTCATGCATTTCAGCATAAAGAAAACATAGGGGTCACCCAATCAATCTCATTCTACTTGCAATATAGATGTAAATAGATAGTTCTCTTTCGAACAAAGTGGCCACATGCATGGCGCGCAATTTCATTTAAGCCCTAGAAGAGAAATTAGAGTTCGATACAGACTGGACAGAACATGAAACTGCAGAGTCAACAACAAACATAGATAGCAGGTTTTTCCCTTTTTCTGCTAAGGCACACATCCAACCATACATAGAGAACTAATCTGAGACATGCATAGATAATTAATTCAGATGTGGTCATCATGCGTCACACTACTAAAGTGCCATGACAATATCCTTGGCAGCTTTCATATAAGGCGGCAGGAGCCTAGCAATCAACTCCTTGAGGGCAGATGGGCAACTGCTTTTGAGATGTTTGTAGCCATCACTTGCCATCATCGCCTCCAAATTGGAAGGAGAAGCAAGGAACTGTAGACAGGCTTCCTTGAGTCCATTGCAGCAATGCTGCTCAGCTAAGACCAAACTGGTCGCCGCCATGTTGGCATCAATGTGGCTGCCTAACTTCATGGCTCCGAGGAGCTCCGCCCTAAAAACAGGTGACCTCGCGGCGAGAATGAGCCTATGAACCGAGAACATCTGCCCGCCGATATGAAACGTCACGTCCGCTCCATCCATGCTCTCTAGCAGGTCGGCGAAATGCAGGTGCAGGTTGCTTGGAGGAACCACAACAAACCGGTCATCCATAGTCTCTTCACTGAGAGTAAGAACACACCTAATGCTGAAACAGTCATCTATTATATCACCTGATTGCTCCAGCTCCGCCTTATCTATGAGGAAGCGATAATATGAAGTGAGGCCTGCAGACATAGGGTACCCTGGACATGAATAGACGGAGCCTGCAAAAATACGCACCGGCCGCTTCATCCATCGCCAAAGGCAATGCAATCTCACTAGGTTCCAGCTGGCATAAATAACGGAGGAAATGGAGTGCTCACAGCTAACTAACGGCGCTGTGTGCGTATTTTTGCAGGCTCCGTCTCCTTGCAGAATCTCCCGCGGCTGTTGATGCTGGTGGCCTCGCTCGCCGCGCTTCACATTGTGTGATTACGTGCACAGGACAGTGATCGATGCGGACGTGCACTGATCAAGATTACGTAACGGTAGGACCGTGGGAGCAGCAAACGTACGTACGTACGCTATGTGTGGTGCATACTGTGCATGCGTATATATGCTGCTGCTGCTTCTGGTGCTGTTACTTGATATATGCACGCATGTATTCCTGCGCGTTGTTCACAAGAGAAGACCAGATCATTCTTGTTAGTAAATGTTTGAAGTGATTTGTTTCATCTAAGGACTAAAATTAAAGGCTATTATTTGAATGTTATGTTCCTATGGTGGGGGAGCTAATAAAGGAGAGTTTACAGATTAGCCGGTCACTTTTGGTGGATTAGATGGTTACAGTGTTGAGGATTCAGCCGTGTATCGGAGCATAGTTACTGAATGAAGCAAAATGTAAGCTCATGTATGTATTTTAATCTTCAAAACCTTGATCCAGATCAATTTGACAAAGAAGTACATATGGGACGACTGAGCATGAACACCACAACCATATAAGAGCATCTACAACAGCGATGTGCAAATCCGGCCCCTCAAACGCCCGCGGACGCGCCCTGGCGCATCCGCGGGCACTGACCAGTCACGCCTTAAATAATGCAATCCACATCCGGACACCTCAATTATCATATCTTAAATCCATACAAATTCATACAACTACGTCGATGCATTACACATGTCGTCTCGCTACTCCATCACTATTAACATGCCATCGGACTACCCAAATTTGACATGTTTGGCTATGGTGGAGATCATCCACGGCTGCCTTTGCCCTTCCCGACGCCCTTGCCGTCCTTCTCACGGAAGTACCGGTCGAAGACGCAGTAGGGATCAAGCCGGACCTACTCGTCGCCGGAGCTGTCCTCCTTCTCCTCTTTTGGTGGCAGTCCGACCATGGCACAGACCACCTGATTCTGCTCTCGGGCAAGGACGTGCGTGTTCCTCCGCTGTCGTTTCTTCACAATGCGGGCGCGGATGGCTACCTCCTCTGCGGCCGCCTGCGCCGCCACATCAGCCGCCGCGATACGCGCCTCGGCGACCCTTATCCTCTCCTTCCCACGACGGGTTGCCCGTTCCCGGTGGGACTCATAGTCTGCCCGACCTTTATTTTAATATGTGCGCCTTTGTTTAGAGAATTCTATCTCTAGTTATTCAAAAGTCTAATTATTCAATAAATTAGATTGATTGATACGAGTGGATTTCCTATTACGACGGATGGAAGAAAGAATGGATAGTCCAATAGCGGCTTCAGCAGCCGCAAGGGCTATGAGGGATGCCGGTCAGCCCGGGCGTTTGAGGCGCCCGGCTGGGTCAAAATTTGGTGACCGGCCAGTGACCGGACGGTCCCCCCGGGCGTTTGAGGCGGGTTTGGGGTGCCCAACTATAGATGCTCTAAGCATATATAGGCCATGGACCTCGGGCGTGGACCTTTGGAACATTGGTGCCAATGCACCCATTTTTTTTAAATTACTCAAAATTTTCAGAAACTTTTTGTAACAAACATGGCATAGCTTAATACTAGCTCGTGTGAAAAGCTTCCTGAAGGAATGACTTCCATAGTATTGTGGACCAAAAAAATTGCAAGTCAAAAAATATGAATAGTAACTTTTATATAGTAGTGTTTTTTTCACCTAGAATACCACAAGAGTCATTCCTCCACAAAACTATCTATATATAAGATCAGGCAAAGTAAACTCCACATAGAGTAAGTCCTTGCAGAACATAAAAATACTGAACCAAGCAGAAATCCCTCTTTCGACATTCATGCATTTCAGCATAAAGAAAACATAGGGGTCACCCAATCAATCTCATTCTACTTGCAATATAGATGTAAATAGATAGTTCTCTTTCGAACAAAGTGGCCACATGCATGGCGCGCAATTTCATTTAAGCCCTAGAAGAGAAATTAGAGTTCGATACAGACTGGACAGAACATGAAACTGCAGAGTCAACAACAAACATAGATAGCAGGTTTTTCCCTTTTTCTGCTAAGGCACACATCCAACCATACATAGAGAACTAATCTGAGACATGCATAGATAATTAATTCAGATGTGGTCATCATGCGTCACACTACTAAAGTGCCATGACAATATCCTTGGCAGCTTTCATATAAGGCGGCAGGAGCCTAGCAATCAACTCCTTGAGGGCAGATGGGCAACTGCTTTTGAGATGTTTGTAGCCATCACTTGCCATCATCGCCTCCAAATTGGAAGGAGAAGCAAGGAACTGTAGACAGGCTTCCTTGAGTCCATTGCAGCAATGCTGCTCAGCTAAGACCAAACTGGTCGCCGCCATGTTGGCATCAATGTGGCTGCCTAACTTCATGGCTCCGAGGAGCTCCGCCCTAAAAACAGGTGACCTCGCGGCGAGAATGAGCCTATGAACCGAGAACATCTGCCCGCCGATATGAAACGTCACGTCCGCTCCATCCATGCTCTCTAGCAGGTCGGCGAAATGCAGGTGCAGGTTGCTTGGAGGAACCACAACAAACCGGTCATCCATAGTCTCTTCACTGAGAGTAAGAACACACCTAATGCTGAAACAGTCATCTATTATATCACCTGATTGCTCCAGCTCCGCCTTATCTATGAGGAAGCGATAATATGAAGTGAGGCCTGCAGACATAGGGTACCCTGGACATGAATAGACGGAGCCTGCAAAAATACGCACCGGCCGCTTCATCCATCGCCAAAGGCAATGCAATCTCACTAGGTTCCAGCTGGCATAAATAACGGAGGAAATGGAGTGCTCACAGCTAACTAACGGCGCTGTGTGCGTATTTTTGCAGGCTCCGTCTCCTTGCAGAATCTCCCGCGGCTGTTGATGCTGGTGGCCTCGCTCGCCGCGCTTCACATTGTGTGATTACGTGCACAGGACAGTGATCGATGCGGACGTGCACTGATCAAGATTACGTAACGGTAGGACCGTGGGAGCAGCAAACGTACGTACGTACGCTATGTGTGGTGCATACTGTGCATGCGTATATATGCTGCTGCTGCTTCTGGTGCTGTTACTTGATATATGCACGCATGTATTCCTACGCGTTGTTCACAAGAGAAGACCAGATCATTCTTGTTAGTAAATGTTTGAAGTGATTTGTTTCATCTAAGGACTAAAATTAAAGGCTATTATTTGAATGTTATGTTCCTATGGTGGGGGAGCTAATAAAGGAGAGTTTACAGATTAGCCGGTCACTTTTGGTGGATTAGATGGTTACAGTGTTGAGGATTCAGCCGTGTATCGGAGCATAGTTACTGAATGAAGCAAAATGTAAGCTCATGTATGTATTTTAATCTTCGAAACCTTGATCCAGATCAATTTGACAAAGAAGTACATATGGGATGACTGAGCATGAACACCACAACCATATAAGAGCATCTACAACAGCGATGTGCAAATCCGGCCCCTCAAACGCCCGCGGACGCGCCCTGGCGCATCCGCGGGCACTCACCAGTCACGCCTTAAATAATGCAATCCACATCCGGACACCTCAATTATCATATCTTAAATCCATACAAATTCATACAACTACGTCGATGCATTACACATGTCGTCTCGCTACTCCATCACTATTAACATGCCATCGGACTACCCAAATTTGACATGTTTGGCTATGGTGGAGATCATCCACGGCTGCCCTTGCCCTTCCCGACGCCCTTGCCGTCCTTCTCACGGAAGTACCGGTCGAAGACGCAGTAGGGATCAAGCCGGACCTACTCGTCGCCGGAGCTGTCCTCCTTCTCCTCTTTTGGTGGCAGTCCGACCATGGCACAGACCGCCTGATTCTGCTCTCGGGCAAGGACGTGCGTGTTCCTCCGCTGTCGTTTCTTCACAATGCGGGCGCGGATGGCTACCTCCTCTGCGGCCGCCTGCGCCGCCACATCAGCCGCCGCGATACGCGCCTCGGCGACCCTTATCCTCTCCTTCCCACGACGGGTTGCCCGTTCCCGGTGGGACTCATAGTCTGCCCGACCTTTATTTTAATATGTGCGCCTTTGTTTAGAGAATTCTATCTCTAGTTATTCAAAAGTCTAATTATTCAATAAATTAGATTGATTGATACGAGTGGATTTCCTATTACGACGGATGGAAGAAAGAATGGATAGTCCAATAGCGGCTTCAGCAGCCGCAAGGGCTATGAGGGATGCCGGTCAGCCCGGGCGTTTGAGGCGCCCGGCTGGGTCAAAATTTGGTGACCGGCCAGTGACCGGACGGTCCCCC
>NC_057795.1:639948673-639960010 GCF_018294505.1 Triticum aestivum
TTTTTTCACCTAGAATACCACAAGAGTCATTCCTCCACAAAACTATCTATATATAAGATCAGGCAAAGTAAACTCCACATAGAGTAAGTCCTTGCAGAACATAAAAATACTGAACCAAGCAGAAATCCCTCTTTCGACATTCATGCATTTCAGCATAAAGAAAACATAGGGGTCACCCAATCAATCTCATTCTACTTGCAATATAGATGTAAATAGATAGTTCTCTTTCGAACAAAGTGGCCACATGCATGGCGCGCAATTTCATTTAAGCCCTAGAAGAGAAATTAGAGTTCGATACAGACTGGACAGAACATGAAACTGCAGAGTCAACAACAAACATAGATAGCAGGTTTTTCCCTTTTTCTGCTAAGGCACACATCCAACCATACATAGAGAACTAATCTGAGACATGCATAGATAATTAATTCAGATGTGGTCATCATGCGTCACACTACTAAAGTGCCATGACAATATCCTTGGCAGCTTTCATATAAGGCGGCAGGAGCCTAGCAATCAACTCCTTGAGGGAAGATGGGCAACTGCTTTTGAGATGTTTGTAGCCATCACTTGCCATCATCGCCTCCAAATTGGAAGGAGAAGCAAGGAACTGTAGACAGGCTTCCTTGAGTCCATTGCAGCAATGCTGCTCAGCTAAGACCAAACTGGTCGCCGCCATGTTGGCATCAATGTGGCTGCATAACTTCATGGCTCCGAGGAGCTCCGCCCTGAAAACAGGTGACCTCGCGGCGAGAATGAGCCTATGAACCGAGAACATCTGCCCGCCGATATGAAACGTCACGTCCGCTCCATCCATGCTCTCTAGCAGGCCGGCGAAATGCAGGTGCAGGTTGCTTGGAGGAACCACAACAAACCGGTCATCCATAGTCTCTTCACTGAGAGTAAGAACACACCTAATGCTGAAACAGTCATCTATTATATCACCTGATTGCTCCAGCTCCGCCTTATCTATGAGGAAGCGATAATATGAAGTGAGGCCTGCAGACATAGGGTACCCTGGACATGAATAGACGGAGCCTGCAAAAATACGCACCGACCGCTTCATCCATCGCCAAAGGCAATGCAATCTCACTAGGTTCCAGCTGGCATAAATAACGGAGGAAATGGAGTGCTCACAGCTAACTAACGGCGCTGTGTGCGTATTTTTGCAGGCTCCGTCTCCTTGCAGAATCTCCCGCGGCTGTTGATGCTGGTGGCCTCGCTCGCCGCGCTTCACATTGTGTGATTACGTGCACAGGACAGTGATCGATGCGGACGTGCACTGATCAAGATTACGTAACGGTAGGACCGTGGGAGCAGCAAACGTACGTACGTACGCTATGTGTGGTGCATACTGTGCATGCGTATATATGCTGCTGCTGCTTCTGGTGCTGTTACTTGATATATGCACGCATGTATTCCTGCGCGTTGTTCACAAGAGAAGACCAGATCATTCTTGTTAGTAAATGTTTGAAGTGATTTGTTTCATCTAAGGACTAAAATTAAAGGCTATTATTTGAATGTTATGTTCCTATGGTGGGGGAGCTAATAAAGGAGAGTTTACAAATTAGCCGGTCACTTTTGGTGGATTAGATGGTTACAGTGTTGAGGATTCAGCCGTGTATCGGAGCATAGTTACTGAATGAAGCAAAATGTAAGCTCATGTATGTATTTTAATCTTCGAAACCTTGATCCAGATCAATTTGACAAAGAAGTACATATGGGACGACTGAGCATGAACACCACAACCATATAAGAGCATCTACAACAGCGATGTGCAAATCCGGCCCCTCAAACGCCCGCGGACGCGCCCTGGCGCATCCGCGGGCACTGACCAGTCACGCCTTAAATAATGCAATCCACATCCGGACACCTCAATTATCATATCTTAAATCCATACAAATTCATACAACTACGTCGATGCATTACACATGTCGTCTCGCTACTCCATCACTATTAACATGCCATCGGACTACCCAAATTTGACATGTTTGGCTATGGTGGAGATCATCCACGGCTGCCCTTGCCCTTCCCGACGCCCTTGCCGTCCTTCTCGCGGAAGTACCGGTCGAAGACGCAGTAGGGATCAAGCCGGACCTACTCGTCGCCGGAGCTGTCCTCCTTCTCCTCTTTTGGTGGCAGTCTGACCATGGCACAGACCGCCTGATTCTGCTCTCGGGCAAGGACGTGTGTGTTCCTCCGCTGTCGTTTCTTCACAATGCGGGCGCGGATGGCTACCTCCTCTGCGGCCGCCTGCGCCGCCACATCAGCCGCCGCGATACGCGCCTCGGCGACCCTTATCCTCTCCTTCCCACGACGGGTTGCCCGTTCCCGGTGGGACTCATAGTCTGCCCGACCTTTATTTTAATATGTGCGCCTTTGTTTAGAGAATTCTATCTCTAGTTATTCAAAAGTCTAATTATTCAATAAATTAGATTGATTGATACGAGTGGATTTCCTATTACGACGGATGGAAGAAAGAATGGATAGTCCAATAGCGGCTTCAGCAGCCGCAAGGGCTATGAGGGATGCCGGTCAGCCCGGGCGTTTGAGGCGCCCGGCTGGGTCAAAATTTGGTGACCGGCCAGTGACCGGACGGTCCCCCCGGGCGTTTGAGGCGGGTTTGGGGTGCCCAACTATAGATGCTCTAAGCATATATAGGCCATGGACCTCGGGCGTGGACCTTTGGAACATTGGTGCCAATGCACCCATTTTTTTTAAATTACTCAAAATTTTCAGAAACTTTTTGTAACAAACATGGCATAGCTTAATACTAGCTCGTGTGAAAAGCTTCCTGAAGGAATGACTTCCATAGTATTGTGGACCAAAAAAATTGCAAGTCAAAAAATATGAATAGTAACTTTTATATAGTAGTGTTTTTTTCACCTAGAATACCACAAGAGTCATTCCTCCACAAAACTATCTATATATAAGATCAGGCAAAGTAAACTCCACATAGAGTAAGTCCTTGCAGAACATAAAAATACTGAACCAAGCAGAAATCCCTCTTTCGACATTCATGCATTTCAGCATAAAGAAAACATAGGGGTCACCCAATCAATCTCATTCTACTTGCAATATAGATGTAAATAGATAGTTCTCTTTCGAACAAAGTGGCCACATGCATGGCGCGCAATTTCAT
This sequence comes from Triticum aestivum, assembly GCF_018294505.1. Taxonomy (NCBI): domain Eukaryota; kingdom Viridiplantae; phylum Streptophyta; class Magnoliopsida; order Poales; family Poaceae; genus Triticum; species Triticum aestivum. Next base: position 639,951,813 of record NC_057795.1, read on the forward strand.
TTAAGCCCTAGAAGAGAAATTAGAGTTCGATACAGACTGGACAGAACATGAAACTGCAGAGTCAACAACAAACATAGATAGCAGGTTTTTCCCTTTTTCTGCTAAGGCACACATCCAACCATACATAGAGAACTAATCTGAGACATGCATAGATAATTAATTCAGATGTGGTCATCATGCGTCACACTACTAAAGTGCCATGACAATATCCTTGGCAGCTTTCATATAAGGCGGCAGGAGCCTAGCAATCAACTCCTTGAGGGCAGATGGGCAACTGCTTTTGAGATGTTTGTAGCCATCACTTGCCATCATCGCCTCCAAATTGGAAGGAGAAGCAAGGAACTGTAGACAGGCTTCCTTGAGTCCATTGCAGCAATGCTGCTCAGCTAAGACCAAACTGGTCGCCGCCATGTTGGCATCAATGTGGCTGCCTAACTTCATGGCTCCGAGGAGCTCCGCCCTAAAAACAGGTGACCTCGCGGCGAGAATGAGCCTATGAACCGAGAACATCTGCCCGCCGATATGAAACGTCACGTCCGCTCCATCCATGCTCTCTAGCAGGTCGGCGAAATGCAGGTGCAGGTTGCTTGGAGGAACCACAACAAACCGGTCATCCATAGTCTCTTCACTGAGAGTAAGAACACACCTAATGCTGAAACAGTCATCTATTATATCACCTGATTGCTCCAGCTCCGCCTTATCTATGAGGAAGCGATAATATGAAGTGAGGCCTGCAGACATAGGGTACCCTGGACATGAATAGACGGAGCCTGCAAAAATACGCACCGGCCGCTTCATCCATCGCCAAAGGCAATGCAATCTCACTAGGTTCCAGCTGGCATAAATAACGGAGGAAATGGAGTGCTCACAGCTAACTAACGGCGCTGTGTGCTTATTTTTGCAGGCTCCGTCTCCTTGCAGAATCTCCCGCGGCTGTTGATGCTGGTGGCCTCGCTCGCCGCGCTTCACATTGTGTGATTACGTGCACAGGACAGTGATCGATGCGGACGTGCACTGATCAAGATTACGTAACGGTAGGACCGTGGGAGCAGCAAACGTACGTACGTACGCTATGTGTGGTGCATACTGTGCATGCGTATATATGCTGCTGCTGCTTCTGGTGTTGTTACTTGATATATGCACGCATGTATTCCTGCGCGTTGTTCACAAGAGAAGACCAGATCATTCTTGTTAGTAAATGTTTGAAGTGATTTGTTTCATCTAAGGACTAAAATTAAAGGCTATTATTTGAATGTTATGTTCCTATGGTGGGGGAGCTAATAAAGGAGAGTTTACAGATTAGCCGGTCACTTTTGGTGGATTAGATGGTTACAGTGTTGAGGATTCAGCCGTGTATCGGAGCATAGTTACTGAATGAAGCAAAATGTAAGCTCATGTATGTATTTTAATCTTCGAAACCTTGATCCAGATCAATTTGACAAAGAAGTACATATGGGACGACTGAGCATGAACACCACAACCATATAAGAGCATCTACAACAGCGATGTGCAAATCCGGCCCCTCAAACGCCCGCGGACGCGCCCTGGCGCATCCGCGGGCACTGACCAGTCACGCCTTAAATAATGCAATCCACATCCGGACACCTCAATTATCATATCTTAAATCCATACAAATTCATACAACTACGTCGATGCATTACACATGTCGTCTCGCTACTCCATCACTATTAACATGCCATCGGACTACCCAAATTTGACATGTTTGGCTATGGTGGAGATCATCCACGGCTGCCCTTGCCCTTCCCGACGCCCTTGCCGTCCTTCTCGCGGAAGTACCGGTCGAAGACGCAGTAGGGATCAAGCCGGACCTACTCGTCGCTGGAGCTATCCTCCTTCTCCTCTTTTGGTGGCAGTCCGACCATGGCACAGACCGCCTGATTCTGCTCTCGGGCAAGGACGTGCGTGTTCCTCCGCTGTCGTTTCTTCACAATGCGGGCGCGGATGGCTACCTCCTCTGCGGCCGCCTGCGCCGCCACATCAGCCGCCGCGATACGCGCCTCGGTGACCCTTATCCTCTCCTTCCCACGACGGGTTGCCCGTTCCCGGTGGGACTCATAGTCTGCCCGACCTTTATTTTAATATGTGCGCCTTTGTTTAGAGAATTCTATCTCTAGTTATTCAAAAGTCTAATTATTCAATAAATTAGATTGAATGATACGAGTGGATTTCCTATTACGACGGATGGAAGAAAGAATGGATAGTCCAATAGCGGCTTCAGCAGCCGCAAGGGCTATGAGGGATGCCGGTCAGCCCGGGCGTTTGAGGCGCCCGGCTGGGTCAAAATTTGGTGACCGGCCAGTGACCGGACGGTCCCCCCGGACGTTTGAGGCGGGTTTGGGGTGCCCAACTATAGATGCTCTAAGCATATATAGGCCATGGACCTCGGGCGTGGACCTTTGGAACATTGGTGCCAATGCACCCATTTTTTTTAAATTACTCAAAATTTTCTGAAACTTTTTGTAACAAACATGGCATAGCTTAATACTAGCTCGTGTGAAAATCTTCGTGAAGGAATGACTTCCATAGTATTGTGGACCAAAAAAATTGCAAGTCAAAAAATATGAATAGTAACTTTTATATAGTAGTGTTTTTTTCACCTAGAATACCACAAGAGTCATTCCTCCACAAAACTATCTATATATAAGATCAGGCAAAGTAAACTCCACATAGAGTAAGTCCTTGCAGAACATAAAAATACTGAACCAAGCAGAAATCCCTCTTTCGACATTCATGCATTTCAGCATAAAGAAAACATAGGGGTCACCCAATAAATCTCATTCTACTTGCAATATAGATGTAAATAGATAGTTCTCTTTCGAACAAAGTGGCCACATGCATGGCGCGCAATTTCATTTAAGCCCTAGAAGAGAAATTAGAGTTCGATACAGACTGGACAGAACATGAAACTGCAGAGTCAACAACAAACATAGATAGCAGGTTTTTCCCTTTTTCTGCTAAGGCACACATCCAACCATACATAGAGAACTAATCTGAGACATGCATAGATAATTAATTCAGATGTGGTCATCATGCGTCACACTACTAAAGTGCCATGACAATATCCTTGGCAGCTTTCATATAAGGCGGCAGGAGCCTAGCAATCAACTCCTTGAGGGCAGATGGGCAACTGCTTTTGAGATGTTTGTAGCCATCACTTGCCATCATCGCCTCCAAATTGGAAGGAGAAGCAAGGAACTGTAGACAGGCTTCCTTGAGTCCATTGCAGCAATGCTGCTCAGCTAAGACCAAACTGGTCGCCGCCATGTTGGCATCAATGTGGCTGCCTAACTTCATGGCTCCGAGGAGCTCCGCCCTAAAAACAGGTGACCTCGCGGCGAGAATGAGCCTATGAACCGAGAACATCTGCCCGCCGATATGAAACGTCACGTCCGCTCCATCCATGCTCTCTAGCAGGTCGGCGAAATGCAGGTGCAGGTTGCTTGGAGGAACCACAACAAACCGGTCATCCATAGTCTCTTCACTGAGAGTAAGAACACACCTAATGCTGAAACAGTCATCTATTATATCACCTGATTGCTCCAGCTCCGCCTTATCTATGAGGAAGCGATAATATGAAGTGAGGCCTGCAGACATAGGGTACCCTGGACATGAATAGACGGAGCCTGCAAAAATACGCACCGGCCGCTTCATCCATCGCCAAAGGCAATGCAATCTCACTAGGTTCCAGCTGGCATAAATAACGGAGGAAATGGAGTGCTCACAGCTAACTAACGGCGCTGTGTGCTTATTTTTGCAGGCTCCGTCTCCTTGCAGAATCTCCCGCGGCTGTTGATGCTGGTGGCCTCGCTCGCCGCGCTTCACATTGTGTGATTACGTGCACAGGACAGTGATCGATGCGGACGTGCACTGATCAAGATTACGTAACGGTAGGACCGTGGGAGCAGCAAACGTACGTACGTACGCTATGTGTGGTGCATACTGTGCATGCGTATATATGCTGCTGCTGCTTCTGGTGTTGTTACTTGATATATGCACGCATGTATTCCTGCGCGTTGTTCACAAGAGAAGACCAGATCATTCTTGTTAGTAAATGTTTGAAGTGATTTGTTTCATCTAAGGACTAAAATTAAAGGCTATTATTTGAATGTTATGTTCCTATGGTGGGGGAGCTAATAAAGGAGAGTTTACAGATTAGCCGGTCACTTTTGGTGGATTAGATGGTTACAGTGTTGAGGATTCAGCCGTGTATCGGAGCATAGTTACTGAATGAAGCAAAATGTAAGCTCATGTATGTATTTTAATCTTCGAAACCTTGATCCAGATCAATTTGACAAAGAAGTACATATGGGACGACTGAGCATGAACACCACAACCATATAAGAGCATCTACAACAGCGATGTGCAAATCCGGCCCCTCAAACGCCCGCGGACGCGCCCTGGCGCATCCGCGGGCACTGACCAGTCACGCCTTAAATAATGCAATCCACATCCGGACACCTCAATTATCATATCTTAAATCCATACAAATTCATACAACTACGTCGATGCATTACACATGTCGTCTCGCTACTCCATCACTATTAACATGCCATCGGACTACCCAAATTTGACATGTTTGGCTATGGTGGAGATCATCCACGGCTGCCCTTGCCCTTCCCGACGCCCTTGTCGTCCTTCTCGCGGAAGTACCGGTCGAAGACGCAGTAGGGATCAAGCCGGACCTACTCGTCGCCGGAGCTGTCCTCCTTCTCCTCTTTTGGTGGCAGTCCGACCATGGCACAGACCGCCTGATTCTGCTCTCGGGCAAGGACGTGCGTGTTCCTCCGCTGTCGTTTCTTCACAATGCGGGCGCGGATGGCTACCTCCTCTGCGGCCGCCTGCGCCGCCACATCAGCCGCCGCGATACGCGCCTCGGCGACCCTTATCCTCTCCTTCCCACGACGGGTTGCCCGTTCCCGGTGGGACTCATAGTCTGCCCGACCTTTATTTTAATATGTGCGCCTTTGTTTAGAGAATTCTATCTCTAGTTATTCAAAAGTCTAATTATTCAATAAATTAGATTGATTGATACGAGTGGATTTCCTATTACGACGGATGGAAGAAAGAATGGATAGTCCAATAGCGGCTTCAGCAGCCGCAAGGGCTATGAGGGATGCCGGTCAGCCCGGGCGTTTGAGGCGCCCGGCTGGGTCAAAATTTGGTGACCGGCCAGTGACCGGACGGTCCCCCCGGGCGTTTGAGGCGGGTTTGGGGTGCCCAACTATAGATGCTCTAAGCATATATAGGCCATGGACCTCGGGCGTGGACCTTTGGAACATTGGTGCCAATGCACCCATTTTTTTTAAATTACTCAAAATTTTCTGAAACTTTTTGTAACAAACATGGCATAGCTTAATACTAGCTCGTGTGAAAAGCTTCCTGAAGGAATGACTTCCATAGTATTGTGGACCAAAAAAATTGCAAGTCAAAAAATATGAATAGTAACTTTTATATAGTAGTGTTTTTTTCACCTAGAATACCACAAGAGTCATTCCTCCACAAAACTATCTATATATAAGATCAGGCAAAGTAAACTCCACATAGAGTAAGTCCTTGCAGAACATAAAAATACTGAACCAAGCAGAAATCCCTCTTTCGACATTCATGCATTTCAGCATAAAGAAAACATAGGGGTCACCCAGTCAATCTCATTCTACTTGCAATATAGATGTAAATAGATAGTTCTCTTTCGAACAAAGTGGCCACATGCATGGCGCGCAATTTCATTTAAGCCCTAGAAGAGAAATTAGAGTTCGATACAGACTGGACAGAACATGAAACTGCAGAGTCAACAACAAACATAGATAGCAGGTTTTTCCCTTTTTCTGCTAAGGCACACATCCAACCATACATAGAGAACTAATCTGAGACATGCATAGATAATTAATTCAGATGTGGTCATCATGCGTCACACTACTAAAGTGCCATGACAATATCCTTGGCAGCTTTCATATAAGGCGGCAGGAGCCTAGCAATCAACTCCTTGAGGGCAGATGGGCAACTGCTTTTGAGATGTTTGTAGCCATCACTTGCCATCATCGCCTCCAAATTGGAAGGAGAAGCAAGGAACTATAGACAGGCTTCCTTGAGTCCATTGCAGCAATGCTGCTCAGCTAAGACCAAACTGGTCGCCGCCATGTTGGCATCAATGTGGCTGCATAACTTCATGGCTCCGAGGAGCTCCGCCCTGAAAACAGGTGACCTCGCGGCGAGAATGAGCCTATGAACCGAGAACATCTGCCCGCCGATATGAAACGTCACGTCCGCTCCATCCATGCTCTCTAGCAGGTCGGCGAAATGCAGGTGCAGGTTGCTTGGAGGAACCACAACAAACCGGTCATCCATAGTCTCTTCACTGAGAGTAAGAACACACCTAATGCTGAAACAGTCATCTATTATATCACCTGATTGCTCCAGCTCCGCCTTATCTATGAGGAAGCGATAATATGAAGTGAGGCCTGCAGACATAGGGTACCCTGGACATGAATAGACGGAGCCTGCAAAAATACGCACCGGCCGCTTCATCCATCGCCAAAGGCAATGCAATCTCACTAGGTTCCAGCTGGCATAAATAACGGAGGAAATGGAGTGCTCACAGCTAACTAACGGTGCTGTGTGCTTATTTTTGCAGGCTCCGTCTCCTTGCAGAATCTCCCGCGGCTGTTGATGCTGGTGGCCTCGCTCGCCGCGCTTCACATTGTGTGATTACGTGCACAGGACAGTGATCGATGCGGACGTGCACTGATCAAGATTACGTAACGGTAGGACCGTGGGAGCAGCAAACGTACGTACGTACGCTATGTGTGGTGCATACTGTGCATGCGTATATATGCTGCTGCTGCTTCTGGTGCTGTTACTTGATATATGCACGCATGTATTCCTGCGCGTTGTTCACAAGAGAAGACCAGATCATTCTTGTTAGTAAATGTTTGAAGTGATTTGTTTCATCTAAGGACTAAAATTAAAGGCTATTATTTGAATGTTATGTTCCTATGGTGGGGGAGCTAATAAAGGAGAGTTTACAGATTGGCCGGTCACTTTTGGTGGATTAGATGGTTGCAGTGTTGAGGATTCAGCCGTGTATCGGAGCATAGTTACTGAATGAAGCAAAATGTAAGCTCATGTATGTATTTTAATCTTCGAAACCTTGATCCAGATCAATTTGACAAAGAAGTACATATGGGACGACTGAGCATGAACACCACAACCATATAAGAGCATCTACAATAGCGATGTGCAAATCCGGCCCCTCAAACGCCCGCGGACGCGCCCTGGCGCATCCGCGGGCACTGACCAGTCACGCCTTAAATAATGCAATCCACATCCGGACACCTCAATTATCATATCTTAAATCCATACAAATTCATACAACTACGTCGATGCATTACACATGTCGTCTCGCTACTCCATCACTATTAACATGCCATCGGACTACCCAAATTTGAATTGTTTGGCTATGGTGGAGATCATCCACGGCTGCCCTTGCCCTTCCCGACGCCCTTGCCGTCCTTCTCGCGGAAGTACCGGTCGAAGACGCAGTAGGGATCAAGCCGGACCTACTCGTCGCCGGAGCTGTCCTCCTTCTCCTCTTTTGGTGGCAGTCCGACCATGGCACAGACCGCCTGATTCTGCTCTCAGGCAAGGACGTGTGTGTTCCTCCGCTGTCGTTTCTTCACAATGCGGGCGCGGATGGCTACCTCCTCTGCGGCCGCCTGCGCCGCCACATTAGCCGCCGCGATACGCGCCTCGGCGACCCTTATCCTCTCCTTCCCACGACGGGTTGCCCGTTCCCGGTGGGACTCATAGTCTGCCCGACCTTTATTTTAATATGTGCGCCTTTGTTTAGAGAATTCTATCTCTAGTTATTCAAAAGTCTAATTATTCAATAAATTAGATTGATTGATACGAGTGGATTTCCTATTACGACGGATGGAAGAAAGAATGGATAGTCCAATAGCGGCTTCAGCAGCCGCAAGGGCTATGAGGGATGCCGGTCAGCCCGGGCGTTTGAGGCGCCCGGCTGGGTCAAAATTTGGTGACCGGCCAGTGACCGGACGGTCCCCCCGGACGTTTGAGGCGGGTTTGGGGTGCCCAACTATAGATGCTCTAAGCATATATAGGCCATGGACCTCGGGCGTGGACCTTTGGAACATTGGTGCCAATGCACCCATTTTTTT
>NC_057795.1:639971693-639981063 GCF_018294505.1 Triticum aestivum
ATAATATGAAGTGAGGCCTGCAGACATAGGGTACCCTGGACATGAATAGACGGAGCCTGCAAAAATACGCACCGGCCGCTTCATCCATCGCCAAAGGCAATGCAATCTCACTAGGTTCCAGCTGGCATAAATAACGGAGGAAATGGAGTGCTCACAGCTAACTAACGGCGCTGTGTGCGTATTTTTGCAGGCTCCGTCTCCTTGCAGAATCTTCCGCGGCTGTTGATGCTGGTGGCCTCGCTCGCCGCGCTTCACATTGTGTGATTACGTGCACAGGACAGTGATCGATGCGGACGTGCACTGATCAAGATTACGTAACGGTAGGACCGTGGGAGCAGCAAACGTACGTACGTACGCTATGTGTGGTGCATACTGTGCATGCGTATATATGCTGCTGCTGCTTCTGGTGCTGTTACTTGATATATGCACGCATGTATTCCTGCGCGTTGTTCACAAGAGAAGACCAGATCATTCTTGTTAGTAAATGTTTGAAGTGATTTGTTTCATCTAAGGACTAAAATTAAAGGCTATTATTTGAATGTTATGTTCCTATGGTGGGGGAGCTAATAAAGGAGAGTTTACAGATTAGCCGGTCACTTTTGGTGGATTAGATGGTTACAGTGTTGAGGATTCAGCCGTGTATCGGAGCATAGTTACTGAATGAATCAAAATGTAAGCTCATGTATGTATTTTAATCTTCGAAACCTTGATCCAGATCAATTTGACAAAGAAGTACATATGGGACGACTGAGCATGAACACCACAACCATATAAGAGCATCTACAACAGCGATGTGCAAATCCGGCCCCTCAAACGCCCGCGGACGCGCCCTGGCGCATCCGCGGGCACTGACCAGTCACGCCTTAAATAATGCAATCCACATCCAGACACCTCAATTATCATATCTTAAATCCATACAAATTCATACAACTACGTCGATGCATTACACATGTCGTCTCGCTACTCCATCACTATTAACATGCCATCGGACTACCCAAATTTGACATGTTTGGCTATGGTGGAGATCATCCACGACTGCCCTTGCCCTTCCCGACGCCCTTGCCGTCCTTCTCGCGGAAGTACCGGTCGAAGACGCAGTAGGGATCAAGCCGGACCTACTCGTCGCCGGAGCTGTCCTCCTTCTCCTCTTTTGGTGGCAGTCCGACCATGGCACAGACCGCCTGATTCTGCTCTCGGGCAAGGACGTGCGTGTTCCTCCGCTGTCGTTTCTTCACAATGCGGGCGCGGATGGCTACCTCCTCTGCGGCCGCCTGCGCCGCCACATCAGCCGCCGCGATACGCGCCTCGGCGACCCTTATCCTCTCCTTCCCACGACGGGTTGCCCGTTCCCGGTGGGACTCATAGTCTGCCCGACCTTTATTTTAATATGTGCGCCTTTGTTTAGAGAATTCTATCTCTAGTTATTCAAAAGTCTAATTATTCAATAAATTAGATTGATTGATACGAGTGGATTTCCTATTACGACGGATGGAAGAAAGAATGGATAGTCCAATAGCGGCTTCAGCAGCCGCAAGGGCTATGAGGGATGCCGGTCAGCCCGGGCGTTTGAGGCGCCCGGCTGGGTCAAAATTTGGTGACCGGCCAGTGACCGGACGGTCCCCCCGGACGTTTGAGGCGGGTTTGGGGTGCCCAACTATAGATGCTCTAAGCATATATAGGCCATGGACCTCGGGCGTGGACCTTTGGAACATTGGTGCCAATGCACCCATTTTTTTAAATTACTCAAAATTTTCTGAAACTTTTTGTAACAAACATGGCATAGCTTAATACTAGCTCGTGTGAAAAGCTTCCTGAAGGAATGACTTCCATAGTATTGTGGACCAAAAAAATTGCAAGTCAAAAAATATGAATAGTAACTTTTATATAGTAGTGTTTTTTTCACCTAGAATACCACAAGAGTCATTCCTCCACAAAACTATCTATATATAAGATCAGGCAAAGTAAACTCCACATAGAGTAAGTCCTTGCAGAACATAAAAATACTGAACCAAGCAGAAATCCCTCTTTCGACATTCATGCATTTCAGCATAAAGAAAACATAGGGGTCACCCAATCAATCTCATTCTACTTGCAATATAGATGTAAATAGATAGTTCTCTTTCGAACAAAGTGGCCACATGCATGGCGCGCAATTTCATTTAAGCCCTAGAAGAGAAATTAGAGTTCGATACAGACTGGACAGAACATGAAACTGCAGAGTCAACAACAAACATAGATAGCAGGTTTTTCCCTTTTTCTGCTAAGGCACACATCCAACCATACATAGAGAACTAATCTGAGACATGCATAGATAATTAATTCAGATGTGGTCATCATGCGTCACACTACTAAAGTGCCATGACAATATCCTTGGCAGCTTTCATATAAGGCGGCAGGAGCCTAGCAATCAACTCCTTGAGGGCAGATGGGCAACTGCTTTCGAGATGTTTGTAGCCATCACTTGCCATCATCGCCTCCAAATTGGAAGGAGAAGCAAGGAACTGTAGACAGGCTTCCTTGAGTCCATTGCAGCAATGCTGCTCAGCTAAGACCAAACTGGTCGCCGCCATGTTGGCATCAATGTGGCTGCATAACTTCATGGCTCCGAGGAGCTCCGCCCTGAAAACAGGTGACCTCGCGGCGAGAATGAGCCTATGAACCGAGAACATCTGCCCGCCGATATGAAACGTCACGTCCGCTCCATCCATGCTCTCTAGCAGGTCGGCGAAATGCAGGTGCAGGTTGCTTGGAGGAACCACAACAAACCGGTCATCCATAGTCTCTTCACTGAGAGTAAGAACACACCTAATGCTGAAACAGTCATCTATTATATCACCTGATTGCTCCAGCTCCGCCTTATCTATGAGGAAGCAATAATATGAAGTGAGGCCTGCAGACATAGGGTACCCTGGACATGAATAGACGGAGCCTGCAAAAATACGCACCGGCCGCTTCATCCATCGCCAAAGGCAATGCAATCTCACTAGGTTCCAGCTGGCATAAATAACGGAGGAAATGGAGTGCTCACAGCTAACTAACGGCGCTGTGTGCGTATTTTTGCAGGCTCCGTCTCCTTGCAGAATCTTCCGCGGCTGTTGATGCTGGTGGCCTCGCTCGCCGCGCTTCACATTGTGTGATTACGTGCACAGGACAGTGATCGATGCGGACGTGCACTGATCAAGATTACGTAACGGTAGGACCGTGGGAGCAGCAAACGTACGTACGTACGCTATGTGTGGTGCATACTGTGCATGCGTATATATGCTGCTGCTGCTTCTGGTGCTGTTACTTGATATATGCACGCATGTATTCCTGCGCGTTGTTCACAAGAGAAGACCAGATCATTCTTGTTAGTAAATGTTTGAAGTGATTTGTTTCATCTAAGGACTAAAATTAAAGGCTATTATTTGAATGTTATGTTCCTATGGTGGGGGAGCTAATAAAGGAGAGTTTACAGATTAGCCAGTCACTTTTGGTGGATTAGATGGTTACAGTGTTGAGGATTCAGCCGTGTATCGGAGCATAGTTACTGAATGAAGCAAAATGTAAGCTCATGTATGTATTTTAATCTTCGAAACCTTGATCCAGATCAATTTGACAAAGAAGTACATATGGGACGACTGAGCATGAACACCACAACCATATAAGAGCATCTACAACAGCGATGTGCAAATCCGGCCCCTCAAACGCCCGCGGACGCGCCCTGGCGCATCCGCGGGCACTGACCAGTCACGCCTTAAATAATGCAATCCACATCCGGACACCTCAATTATCATATCTTAAATCCATACAAATTCATACAACTACGTCGATGCATTACACATGTCGTCTCGCTACTCCATCACTATTAACATGCCATCGGACTACCCAAATTTGACATGTTTGGCTATGGTGGAGATCATCCACGGCTGCCCTTGCCCTTCCCGACGCCCTTGCCGTCCTTCTCGCGGAAGTACCGGTCGAAGACGCAGTAGGGATAAAGCCGGACCTACTCGTCGCCGGAGCTGTCCTCCTTCTCCTCTTTTGGTGGCAGTCCGACCATGGCACAGACCGCCTGATTCTGCTCTCGGGCAAGGACGTGCGTGTTCCTCCGCTGTCGTTTCTTCACAATGCGGGCGCGGATGGCTACCTCCTCTGCGGCCGCCTGCACCGCCACATCAGCCGCCGCGATACGCGCCTCGGCGACCCTTATCCTCTCCTTCCCACGACGGGTTGCCCGTTCCCGGTGGGACTCATAGTCTGCCCGACCTTTATTTTAATATGTGCGCCTTTGTTTAGAGAATTCTATCTCTAGTTATTCAAAAGTCTAATTATTCAATAAATTAGATTGATTGATACGAGTGGATTTCCTATTACGACGGATGGAAGAAAGAATGGATAGTCCAATAGCGGCTTCAGCAGCCGCAAGGGCTATGAGGGATGCCGGTCAGCCCGGGCGTTTGAGGCGCCCGGCTGGGTCAAAATTTGGTGACCGGCCAGTGACCGGACGGTCCCCCCGGACGTTTGAGGCGGGTTTGGGGTGCCCAACTATAGATGCTCTAAGCATATATAGGCCATGGACCTCGGGCGTGGACCTTTGGAACATTGGTGCCAATGCACCCATTTTTTTAAATTACTCAAAATTTTCTGAAACTTTTTGTAACAAACATGGCATAGCTTAATACTAGCTCGTGTGAAAAGCTTCCTGAAGGAATGACTTCCATAGTATTGTGGACCAAAAAAATTGCAAGTCAAAAAATATGAATAGTAACTTTTATATAGTAGTGTTTTTTTCACCTAGAATACCACAAGAGTCATTCCTCCACAAAACTATCTATATATAAGATCAGGCAAAGTAAACTCCACATAGAGTAAGTCCTTGCAGAACATAAAAATACTGAACCAAGCAGAAATCCCTCTTTCGACATTCATGCATTTCAGCATAAAGAAAACATAGGGGTCACCCAATCAATCTCATTCTACTTGCAATATAGATGTAAATAGATAGTTCTCTTTCGAACAAAGTGGCCACATGCATGGCGCGCAATTTCATTTAAGCCCTAGAAGAGAAATTAGAGTTCGATACAGACTGGACAGAACATGAAACTGCAGAGTCAACAACAAACATAGATAGCAGGTTTTTCCCTTTTTCTGCTAAGGCACACATCCAACCATACATAGAGAACTAATCTGAGACATGCATAGATAATTAATTCAGATGTGGTCATCATGCGTCACACTACTAAAGTGCCATGACAATATCCTTGGCAGCTTTCATATAAGGCGGCAGGAGCCTAGCAATCAACTCCTTGAGGGCAGATGGGCAACTGCTTTTGAGATGTTTGTAGCCATCACTTGCCATCATCGCCTCCAAATTGGAAGGAGAAGCAAGGAACTGTAGACAGGCTTCCTTGAGTCCATTGCAGCAATGCTGCTCAGCTAAGACCAAACTGGTCGCCGCCATGTTGGCATCAATGTGGCTGCATAACTTCATGGCTCCGAGGAGCTCCGCCCTGAAAACAGGTGACCTCGCGGCGAGAATGAGCCTATGAACCGAGAACATCTGCCCGCCGATATGAAACGTCACGTCCGCTCCATCCATGCTCTCTAGCAGGTCGGCGAAATGCAGGTGCAGGTTGCTTGGAGGAACCACAACAAACCGGTCATCCATAGTCTCTTCACTGAGAGTAAGAACACACCTAATGCTGAAACAGTCATCTATTATATCACCTGATTGCTCCAGCTCCGCCTTATCTATGAGGAAGAGATAATATGAAGTGAGGCCTGCAGACATAGGGTACCCTGGACATGAATAGATGGTGCTGACGACGTATGGTGGTTCTGGTTGCCCATCTCTATCACGCAGATCAATGTGTGGTTTTGGTAGGTCATCAATAGCATCACAACATTCAACAACCAGGGATACGTAACGGGCAGAATCACCGATTTCCGATCTACCACCGTTTGGGTAATACCTCAGAACCCAGTCGTGCCCTTTGAAGCTGAGAAGGGGAGAAGCCAGGCCCTCGCCGGTCTTGAATCGCTCCTTGGCGCTCGAGTACCCATCTACCTTGAGCAAGTAGGACCTTTCCACAGAACCGGATACAATGGCAGCAGAAAGCTTACACCGATCTGCCATTGCGGTGGCTGGCTAGGTCGCTAGCTAGACAGCCCAGGGCCCGGATTGAGGATCGGGGCGAGTCCCGAGCGAAGAGCAACGCTACCTCGGCTTCCCGGCGGAGCAGAAGAGGAGAGTGAGAGCAGGGCGGCAGCAGCAGCAAAAACAAATCAGGGGAATGCGGCGGCGTCAAGAAGTGCTCGGCGTGAGGTAGGGTGATGGTCATGGGAACAAGTCCGTTTTTGGGTTTACTGGGCTTCCCAGAGCAACCGCCCACAGCCCGTGTACGCCTTCTCTTTTTGAAGTTAATAACAGTTCTGATAGGTCAAACCCTATTTGGCACGGGATTTCCTATTTGGCGCTTATGCGCCCGTTTGCGAACGGGCGCCTGCAGCGCCCCCCCTTCGCTGGCGAGCTGGGCCGGCCCGTGTACATTCTGTTTTATTCTGGAAAAAGGTTCAAAAAAGTGCCGGTCTTGAATCGCTCCTTGGCGCTCGAGTACCCATCTACCTTGAGCAAGTAGGACCTTTCCACAGAACCGGATACAATGGCAGCAGAAAGCTTACACCGATCTGCCATTGCGGTGGCTGGCTAGGTCGCTAGCTAGACAACCCAGGGCCCGGATTGAGGATCGGGGCGAGTCCCGAGCGAAGAGCAACGCTGCCTCGGCTTCCCGGCGGAGCAGAAGAGGAGAGTGAGAGCAGGGCGGCAGCAGCAGCAAAAACAAATCAGGGGAATGCGGCGGCGTCAAGAAGTGCTCGGCGTGAGGTAGGGTGATGGTCACGGGAACAAGTCCGTTTTTGGGCTTACTGGGCTTCCCAGAGCAACCGCCCACAGCCCGTGTACGCCTTCTCTTTTTGAAGTTAATAACAGTTCTGATAGGTCAAACCCTATTTGGCACGGGATTTCCTATTTGGCGCTTATGCGCCCGTTTGCGAACGGGCGCCTGCAGCGCCCCCCCTTCGCTGGCGAGCTGGGCCGGCCCGTGTACATTCTGTTTTATTCTGGAAAAAGGTTCAAAAAAGTGCCGGTCTTGAATCGCTCCTTGGCGCTCGAGTACCCATCTACCTTGAGCAAGTAGGACCTTTCCACAGAACCGGATACAATGGCAGCAGAAAGCTTACACCGATCTGCCATTGCGGTGGCTGGCTAGGTCGCTAGCTAGACAGCCCAGGGCCCGGATTGAGGATCGGGGCGAGTCCCGAGCAAAGAGCAACGCTGCCTCGGCTTCCCGGTGGAGCAAAAGAGGAGAGTGAGAGCAGGGCGGCAGCAGCAGCAAAAACAAATCAGGGGAATGCGGCGGCGTCAAGAAGTGCTCGGCGTGAGGTAGGGTGATGGTCACGGGAACAAGTCCGTTTTTGGGCTTACTGGGCTTCCCAGAGCAACCGCCCACAGCCCGTGTACGCCTTCTCTTTTTGAAGTTAATAACAGTTCTGATAGGTCAAACCCTATTTGGCACGGGATTTCCTATTTGGTGCTTATGCGCCCGTTTGCGAACGGGCGCCTGCAGCGCCATTCTGTTTTATTCTGGAAAAAGGTTCAAAAAAGTGACGGTCTTGAATCGCTCCTTGGCGCTCGAGTACCCATCTACCTTGAGCAAGTAGGACCTTTCCACAGAACCGGATACAATGGCAGCAGAAAGCTTACACCGATCTGCCATTGCGGTGGCTGGCTAGGTCGCTAGCTAGACAGCCCAGGGCCCGGATTGAGGATCGGGGCGAGTCCCGAGCGAAGAGCAACGCTGCCTCGGCTTCCCGGCGGAGCAGAAGAGGAGAGTGAGAGCAGGGCGGCAGCAGCAGCAAAAACAAATCAGGGGAATGCGGCGGCGTCAAGAAGTGCTCGGCGTGAGGTAGGGTGATGGTCACGGGAACAAGTCCATTTTTGGGCTTACTGGGCTTCCCAGAGCAACCGCCCACAGCCCGTGTACGCCTTCTCTTTTTGAAGTTAATAACAGTTCTGATAGGTCAAACCCTATTTGGCACGGGATTTCCTATTTGGCACTTATGCGCCCGTTTGCGAACGGGCGCCTGCAGCGCCATTCTGTTTTATTCTGGAAAAAGGTTCAAAAAAGTGCGGGCTGCCTGGAGTCAAACTCGCGATCACTGCCTTCATCTCCAAGAATGGTAACCACAACACCACAGAACCACTCATGATTTGTGGCTTGTTTTTTTCTCTAATTGTTCTCTTGAGCTGCAGGGATCCTTCCCAAACGGGGGTTTTCCTCTATTTCTGATATGTGAACTACCATCTTTTTCCTTTATTTTTTATCTATTCTTTCCTCTTTTCCTTTTTCCCTTTTCTTTTTTTCCTTTTTCGTTTTTGTTTTGTTTGTTTTTCCTTTTTTTTTGTTCTTCCTAGTTTCATGTTTTTGCTTGAAATTTGTGAACTTTTTTCTTAAAGATCGATGAACTTTTTTCAAATGCGATGAAGTCTTTTCCAAATACGATGAACTTTTTTCAAATCCGATGAACTCTTTTCCAAATCCGATGAGCTTTTTTAAAATCCGATGAACTCTTTTCCAAATTCGATGAAGTATTTTCCAAATTCGATGAACTTTTTTTAATTTGACGAACTTTTTCCAATCCGATGAACTTTTTTCCAAATTCGGCGAACTTTTTTCAAATTCAATGAGCTTTTTTGAAAAATTATTAACTTTTTTTCAATTTCGATGCGATGAACTTTTTTTCAAATTCGATGAACTATTTTCAAGTTTGATGAACATTAAATGAAAATTCATTATCTTTTTTTTCAATTTTGATGAACGTTTTTCAAAACCAATAACTTTTTTTTCAAATTTGATGAACCTTTTTTAAAAACCAATAAACGTTTTTTAGGTTAATGTAACTTTCTTCCAAAATGAAGAATAATTTTCAAAATCCATGAACTATTTCAATGTCACGACCTTTTTCCAAAAAAAGATATGAAATAGAATAGCGCGGCGACATTATTTATTATAGCTTTGCCGCTGTTAGTAATCAACACCAACATGGTAGGTCGAGTGGCTGGTGGACTCATACTTGAACTGGAAGGTTGTGTGTTCGAGACCTAGCGAGCGCCAGGGAGAGGTTCGGGCTGAAGCGCCCGATAGGAGCTTCCATTTGGCACTGCAAGCGCCGGTTATTATTGTTTCTACAAACCGACGCCTGCAACGGCTTTACATGATGGGGGGGGGCGTGAAGAAGTGCTCACATGAGGTAGGGTGATGGTCATGGGAAGAAGTTCGTTTCTGGGCTTAGATGGGCTTCCATGAGCAACAACCCATGCCTGTGTATG
>NC_057795.1:639981367-640001539 GCF_018294505.1 Triticum aestivum
TATCTGACTTGACTTACTTCTTTGTCTAAAAATACTTGACTATCTTCTAGTACTTCGTTTTAAAGAAAAGACTTCTCTACAAAAAAGCTCTTACTGGACTGACTAGGTTATATATTTGGTTCAGACAAATAAAACAGAAAAAAAAACCACCCTTTCTCGCCGCCCCCCGTGAGGCGACTCCAAATCGTCGCCGCCATAGCCTCTCCTCCCCTCCCCTCCGTTGCCACCTCCTAAGGGCGCGAGGCTCGCCTTTGCACTATGACGCCCTGCAGCAGCGCCACATCCCAGAGCAAGTACGTCGTCCGGGGAGGCGAGAGGGCCCTGCCGGCGCCGGAACATGGACAGCGACGGCCCGACGCGTGTGTGGGCGGGCGTGCGGCCTCGGGCTTTGGCACAACATGTGACAGGTGGCTGCGGGGTGGAGGTTGTAGCGATAGTGTCACGTAGTGCCCCGGCGAGCTGCGGGCGGAAGCTGCGGGTGACGTGAAGAAGTGCTCACATGAGGTAGGGTGATGGTCATGGGAAGAAGCTCGTTTCTGGGCTTAGATGGGCTTCCATGAGCAACAACCCATGCCTGTGTACGTTTTTTTTTGAAGTTAATAACAGCTCTGACTTGATACCTAAAAAAACATATCTGACTTGACTTACTTCTTTGTCTAAAAATACTTGACTATCTTCTAGTACTTCGTTTTAAAGAAAAGACTTCTCTACAAAAAAGCTCTTACTGGACTGACTAGGTTATATATTTGGTTCAGACAAATAAAACAGAAAAAAAAACCACCCTTTCTCGCCGCCCCCCGTGAGGCGACTCCAAATCGTCGCTGCCATAGCCTCTCCTCCCCTCCCCTCCGTTGCCACCTCCTAAGGGCGCGAGGCTCGCCTCTGCACTATGACGCCCTGCAGCAGCGCCACATCCCAGAGCAAGTACGTCGTCCGGGGAGGCGAGAGGGCCCTGCCGGCGCCGGAACATGGACGGCGACGGCCCGACGCGTGTGTGGGCGGGCGTGCGGCCTCGGGCTTTGGCACAACATGTGACAGGTGGCTGCGGGGTGGAGGTTGTAGCGATAGTGTCACGTAGTGCCCCGGCGAGCTGCGGGCGGAAGCTGCGGGTGACGTGAAGAAGTGCTCACATGAGGTAGGGTGATGGTCATGGGAAGAAGCTCGTTTCTGGGCTTAGATGGGCTTCCATGAGCAACAACCCATGCCTGTGTACGTTTTTTTAAGTTAATAATAGCTCTGACTTAACACCTAAAAAAACATATCTGACTTGACTTACTTCTTTGTCTAAAAAAAAACTTGACTATCTCCTACTTCATTTTAAAGAAAAGACTTCTCTAAAAAAAGCTCTTACTGGACTGACTAGGTTATATATTTGGTTCAGACAAATAAGATAGAAAAAAGCCCACCCTTTCTCGCCGCCCCCGTGAGGCGACTCCAAATTGTCGCCGCCATAGCCTCTCCTCCCCTCCCCATTGCCACCTCCTAAGGGCGTGAGGCTCGCCTCTGCGCTATCACGCCTTGCAGCAGCGCCACATCCCAAAGCAAGTACGTCGTCCGGGGCGGCGAGAGGGCCCTGCCGGCGCCGGAACATGGACGGCGACGGCCCGATGCATGTGTGGGCGGGCGTGCGGCCTTGGGCTTGGGCACAACATGTGACAGGTGGTTGCGGGTGGAGGTTGTAGCGATAGTGTCACGTAGTGCCCCGGCGAGCTGCGGGCGGAAGTTGTGGCAACAGTGTCAGATATCGCCCTGGCGTGCTCGGGCAGGTTGCTCCGGCATTGCAGTGTGTGGGCTTCCCCGAGCGACGCGAGATGTCCTAGAACCACTATGCCGTCGTATGGACAGACGCTGATGGCCTTGTGTATGGCGTCTTTTGATCTCTGCTCAACGGCAGCCGTCAGCAGTCACTGGGTAGTGCCTCCTCCGATCCACTGGGCTAGCTGGAGGCACGGGTGTGGACGCTTCCTACTGTGGAAGAGTCGATGCCGGCTTGGTCGGTAATTCTGGGCTAGGGGTGGAAGGAGATACCTTTTGCTCCTCCTATTGTGCTTGGGTGAAAGGTTGGTGAATCCTTGAGTCGTGGATGTTGGGGCAGCGGCCTCGAGTGGCGGTCCGCATGGTTGGCCCTCCGATGGTCACCATGGTGGTGGCGGTGGCTATACCTCTTGCTCGTGTGAGTAGCAAGGGGTGTAGTGGTTGGTGCCCGGTCTCACTCTTTGTTCATGGCAGTGGCGACGCCCAGATCCAGATCTGGGGTTTGTGCTCATCGTGAGCCTCCTAGGTGTCGTGCGGTGACACTGGTGAGATCCCGAGCGAAAGCTCCGCTCTTTGGCGTCGACGGAGGCATTCCTCATGGGTGCTGCTCTCATTTTGAGGACGTTGTTGTGGCTCTGCTCTTCATGCCAGTGTTCTTGGTGGAGACCCTTGTCTGTCTTGAACTCGTCAGTGGCGAAACTTTGTGTCGTTTCCCCTTGTGAGGGCGTTGTTGTGGAGCTTAGGTATCCTAGTGGTTGTGATGGCGTTGTATTCAGTTCCTCCTGTGTTAATTCTCGGCATTGTAGTCGTGTGCGGTTGTGGTGTCCGTTATCCCGGGATTTGCTTTGTATTGCGTCACTAACTTGTATTGTTATGCCGTGTACTTTGATTTGTGCTTTATCTAAAAAGTGAGGCGAGAACCTATTTGAAGATATATTTGGTTCCTTTGACTGAATTTCTACCAAACTTGCATCCAAATGGAACTGTTGCATTAGGCCGTGTGATGTTGCAACATATAAACAACTAAAATAAATAAATAAACACCAGTGTTAGCACATCAAGTCCCCATCCGAATCAATTTTTTGATGTAAGGGCTATGGAACACCATCCAGATACATGGAACATGTTCACCGTCGTATATGGACTGGAATCCTAAGCCCATGTCATTTTTATCGAAAATTCACAGGGGCACGCACCTGTGCGGCTAGCATCGCCACTCGATTGCATGGTGATTTACAACCCATATTTTCTTGACCAACTTTATAAGTCAAAGTTTGAAACAAAAAACGAAGTGACATTGTATATAAAAATGGAGAGAGTATTAGAATTAACATCCTTCTATGACTGTGAAATTGACAATTAAAGCATTACTTGGCACACCAATCACAAATCATTAAATGGTCTTTAATACTACCTCCTTTCCGGTTTATAGGGCTTATCTCGAAATTTTAACTTTTACCATTTTATAAGTCTCAATTTGGTTGTTCATCATCACATGTTTAGATTTCAAAGTGTGTTAAATCGCTGCATTCAAGGATTAAGAGAAAACATACCAATGCATGTAAAAAGTCCTGGCAGGAATATCAATGAACCCCATTCTTGCAATTGCTCAGGATACCCTCTTTTAGTTTATTGGTCATGCGTGCATGCATTGCAATTAATGCATTGGTTAACATATTTTTTCTAAAAGCGCATTAATTGAGTACTTTTGGAAACAATAAAAAATATTCCACCACTCATCAACTACCTTGATTGGTGAGAATTTTGAATGGAGCCCTATAAACCCGAAGAGAGGGGGTAGTGCCTTTATGAAACAAATATACAATTAAAACATTAAATACCATGCCAGTATGCTTGTATTTGGATTGACCTCCCTCTACTAGTCAAAATTTAAAGCATTAGTTGGCACGCAAGTCACCACTTTATCACATGGCACTATTATATAGCATTGTTGTCTTTTGAGTATTATGCTATCCAATTGTGTAAAATGACCCTATCTTATGTGTCTATCTTAAGAAACAAATAGAAGATGATAAAGATAAATAATGACATAGACCCATCACAAATAAAAGGTGCCCACACCCCAAGTGTAGAAGGTGTGGGATAGGCCTCCTATATTTGGGCATCAGTTACAATACCAGTTTACGAATCTATGTGCCGCCCATAGAACAGACAATGTAACTGTGTGCTGCTACCAATATATAAGAATGAATCTTTCCCGAGTTTCATGTATCTTACAATCCACATAAATCTCTTTGATCCTTCAATATATACTGTGATGGGTTTGTCCCCGAATCTTTTTGTGGTCGTCCTCATCTTACTTCTTGTAGCCACAGGTGCGTCTAACATCATGAACAATCCCTCAAAATATGCGCCTCTGGAGTTTGTGCACAAATATATGGGCGGTGCATGTTTATTTATTCTTTGTTATTTTTATGTGAAATCCAAAAGAAGCCTGTCACATCCCTAGTTTCTGGTGCTGCCTAGTGTTTGCATCATGTTTAAATTTCTGAAAACTTGAACTGGGGAAATTTGGAAGCCTCAAAACCCTAAATAAAAGAAGGGCAAAAACCCTAAAATCTCATTCGTTGTTCCAAAATGCTCTTCTTAAATGTTTGATAATTTTTGGAAAGGGTTCTGGTCCCAACCAAAATATTGAACATTTTTAAGGACTTAATCTTGGGACTTTGAATTTAAATCATTAGCTATTTGAATTTGAATTATATTCATATAATTAGAATATAATTTCAAATACCCCTGAAATATTTTATGAGCTTTTGGAAAAGTCCATCTAGCAAAATAAAAATATTCAGAGGAGTTTTTGGCATTGTTTGGATTATTTTAAATTCAAAACAGTGGCAAAAGATTAAATAAAAGAAAACAGAACAGAAATATAAAAAAAGAGCAGAAGCCTACCTGGGCCACCTACCTACAGCCCACCTAGCGCCCCACCTGGCGCCAGCAACCGGCCCAGCTCCTGTGCTGGCAGCCCACCGGTGCGGCCCAGCCCACCAGGCGCCTCCCCCTGTCGCCTTCCTCCTCGTGCCAGTAGGCAGAGGAGGGACACCGCGACGCCGCCGCGCGCGCCACCTCCACCCTGCTCTGGCCACCTCCTGCTTCGCGCTGGAGGCTCGTCCTCGTCCCTGACCCCGTGCCTGGATGACGCCACGCTGCCCCGACTCCCTCTCGCACTCTCCCTCGCCTCATCCCCTCCTCTGTCTCTCTCTCACACGCACGGCCGTCGCCACCGACGCCGTTCGCCGCGGCCACAGCCACCGCCTCGCCTCTCCGACACGCCCACGGGCTCCGCCTCGTCCCTCTCTTCCTCCTCACCAAGCCGTCCGACGCCGGAAGCCCCTGGACGTCGCAAGCACCACCGTTCCCCTCGTCGGCCACCGGAGATCGCCGCCGTCAATTCTCCGTCGCAGAAGCTTCCCCGAGCCCATTGAGCTGCTCTGCGAGTCCGCCGTGAGCCCCTCTTCCTTTCCCCTCACCTCTCTCTCTCGCGCATGCCCTGTAGCCGCCGCCCCACGAGCACCCGAGGCCGCCGTCCGCCATGGCCGGTGAGCTTCGTGCTCCCGAGCTCCTCCACCTGCACTCGTTGCCTCCGAGTGCTCCTGATGACCCCAGTGACCCGTAGAGCCCCTCCAGCGCCTCAGCTCCCTCGTTTGCGAGCAGCAGCGCCGAACCCGACCGCACCCGAACTCCGGCCGCCGCTCACGAGCTCGCCGTCATCGGTACCGGCCACCACAGGCACGGCCACCACCACCGTTCGATACGCACCAGCAAGGGCTCTCCAACGAGCCCAAGCACGGCCTCGCCCGTGCCCTGTAGCGCGTTTCCGGTTCGCGCCGCCGTCTTGGGCCTCGCCGGCGTCATGTCGCCGGTGGGTTTGACCCACTTTGACCACGGCGGGACCCCCCCCCTGTGTCCATGACATGTGGGGCCGGCCTTTGACTGAAATAGTGTAGGATTTTAATTAGTGCTAATTGCTCTGTTAGTTAATTAGGATTAGTACTAATTGAATTAGTTAAACTAATTACCCCTGCTGACACTGACAGTGGGCCCCGTGGCTATTAATTTGATTAGTTAGAATTAATTAACTATGTTAGTCACCTGAGTCACTGACCAGTGGGCCCCACTGGTCAGGTTTGACCGGACCAGCCCCTGTTGACCTGCTGACGTCATGCCAACGCCATGCTGACGCAATATTCCTTTTCTGGAATTTAGTTTATTTTATAAATAATCAGGAAATTCCAGAAAATTGTATAAACTTCTAAAATTCATAGAAATTCAACCGTAACTCCAAATTAAATAAATTATATATGAAAAATTATCAGAAAAATTCAAGGAATCCATCTGTACCATTTTCATGCATGTTTGAACAATGTTTGTCCTCTGTTTTGGACAAAACAAATAAAGGGCATTTAAATAATCATATATGGAGTTGGAGTTTGAATCATGTATTCAAACCAACTTCATTTAAATCATAGCTAGGTGCATTAGCCCAAAACACATTCATATTGCCATGTCATAGCATGCATCATATTGTGCATTGTATTGATCGTGTTTCTTCTGTGTTTGCCGGTGTTGTTCCCCCTCGATAGACGTTGTACCGGCGATGTGATCGATGACACCGATGAAGAGCTATATTATCTTCAGAAGTGCCAAGCAAGCAAAACACCCTTGTTCATTCCGATATAATCCCACTCTCTCGCTCCTGCTCTCTTTTACTGCATTAGGACAACAACGATTCATCTGTTACTTGCTGCGGTAGCTGAACCCCTTTATCCTCTGCATGACCTGTCATTCCACAGTAAATAAATGAAACCCACTAGCATGAGTAGGAGTTGTTTGAGCCCTGTTGTGCCTACTCATTCTTGCTTGTTTGTCATGCCTGCTACTGCTTAGAGTTGTGTCAGGTCTGATTCATCAGGAATGAATCAGAGGTGTGTGAACATGTCCTACTGTGTGTGAGCTAAGTGTGTGAACACGATTTGGTAAAGGTAGCGGTGAGAGGCCATGTAGGAGTACATGGTGGGTTGTCTCATTGAAGCCGTCCTCAGGAACTGAGTTCTGTGTTTGTGATCCATGATTCAGCTACTACCACGCATTGGGCCCGAAACCAATGGACCCTCTCGGCTTCTTAATCACCCTTGTCCTCTGTCCAGGAGTTGCAAGTAGTTTCTGGTGTTTGTAGTATGCTGGAGGCCGTGGGCAGCGCTGACCGGAGGGGTGGGCTGTGATGCGGTAGGCACGTGGCACGGTGTACCGGGCGCCCGTTTGGTGTCTCGGGAACCCTGTTCACATCGTTTGGGGCTGTGAGCGAAACTCCGGCCGGATCTCCTCATGGATGGAACCCGAATAGGCGATAAACCTGGACTAGAGACTTGAGTGTTTAGGCAGGCCATGGCCGACACCCACGTTGGGCTTCCGCTTGAAGGTTGCCGAGTACATGTCGTGTAAACGGCGGTAAGTGGTGAGAGCGTGTGTGAAGAAGTACACCCCTGCAGGGTTAACCTCCTCTATTCGAATAGCCGTGTCCGCGGTAAAGGACTTCTGGGTTGCTTATATCAGTTCATAGACAAGTGAAAGTGGATACTCTAAAATACGCAAGATAAGCGTGAGTGCTATGGATGGCGTTCTCGTAGGGAGACGGGAGCGGATCCATAGTGGTGTATTGATATGGTGAATATGTGGACTCGTGTGCGCCACCTCAAAAGAGTTACTTGCAGTCGTAGTTCAGGATAGCCACCGAGTCAAAGCTGGCTTGCTGCAGTTAAACCCCCACCATCCCTTTGTTGATAATGATGAATATGTAGTTAGTTCTGATGTAAGTCTTGCTGGGTACATTTGTACTCACGTTTGCCTATTTTATGTTTTTGCAGAGAGACTTCGGTCTCGCTAGTAGTACCGCGTGGACTTCGACGTTTAGCTTGTTACCTCAGCTACAATCTTGTGCCCTCGGCAGGATCTGGTAGATAGTCAGGCTTCTCAGCCTTTTTCATTTTATAGTTGTCTATACTCAGACATGTTAAGCTTCCGCATGTTCTTTGACTTGTATGCTCTGAATGTTGGGTCATGAGACCCCTGTTTGTAATATCTCACTCCTCGGAGCCTATTGAATAAATACTTGAGTCGTAGAGTCATGTTGTGATGCCATGTTGTATTTGCACATATCGAGCATATTGTGTGTATGTTATTGAAATGCTTGGTATGTGTGGGATCTGGCTATCTAGTTGTTTATCCTTAGTAGCCTCTCTTACCGGGAAATGTCTCCTAGTGTTTCCACTGAGCCATGGTAGCTTGCTACTGCTCCGGAACACTTAGGCTGGCCGGCATGTGTCCTTCTTCGTTCCTGTGTCTGTCCCTTCGGGGAAATGTCACGCGATGAATACCGGAGTCCTGTTAGCCCGCTACAGCCCGGTTCACCGGAGTCCTGCTAGCCCAGTGCTACAGCCTGGATTCACTCGCTGATGACCGACACGTTCGATGCTGGGTCATGGATGCCTGTCCCTGTAAGTTAGTGCCACTTTGGGTTTACGACTAGCCATGTCAGCCCGGGCTCCTTATCATATGGATGCTAGCGACACTGTCATATACGTGTGCCAAAAGGCGCAAACGGTCCTGGGCAAAGGTAAGGCGACACCCGTGGGAATACCGTGCGTGAGGCCGCAAAGTGATATGAGGTGTTACATGCTAGATCGATGTGGCATTGAGTCGGGGTCCTGACAGCTTTGGTATTAGAGCTTGACTACCTGTAGGATTACCAAGCCAAACTGGTCGAAGTTGAGTCTAGAAATTCTTTAGTTATATAAGGGAATTGATTGTGGGATGGAACGTAAGGCTCTTTTTACTCCTTATACCTCATGGCCTTCTGATCTGAGTCATCATCTTCTCTTCTACGGGGATTAAGAACTAGGCTATCTCTTCTTTCCATCAGGATCACGTGTTACTAATCCGTAGACTTATAAGATTGTTGGATTAAGCCTCAGTTCAGTTTCTACCTCTGTATGTTAATTATTGATCTCGAGACCTTGATATTGTGCTTCTGAGTGGTTATGCCACCATTTTTGTGAATGTCTCAAATATTTTCTGAGCATTTATAGCCGTTATGATGTCCGTGTCATCCCAGGTTTCCAAAGAGTCTGATGCATTTGCAAAATCCTTTTCCTCTGGTTTCAATGTCTTTTAGGCCAGGTTAATCACACAAATTGTTGAGTTGAGGTACTCTACTGCCTCGACCTTTATGTTGGAGTTATTATTATGACCCTAGGTGTCTCAGAGGATCATCTAGTAGTCTAGCCATGTTTTGTGTCCCAGTGTGATGATTCTGGCTTTTATTCTCGAAAGCATCCCGTGATGCCACTTAGTAGTAGGTATTCTACTCCTTGGGTTTTGAACCCGAGATTCACCCTACTTACTTCATGTTGATAGTAATTGCTAGCTCCCTTAGGTTATTAGTAACCTTTGCAATAGTCCTTGAAGTCCGTGGTATCTTCTTCTTCCAAATACCATGAACTACTTATGGCAGAAGTTCCTCGTTGAACTGAACGATCACAACCAGAGTGCTCTTGATGAGTTCTCCATGCTATATTGTGACTCTGCCAGCTCAATCTTTCTGCATGGGTTATCCGGAAGAATTATGTTGAACCTGGTTCGACATACTAATCTACGCATCCACAACTCAAAAAGTTATATGTTCCTTTGAGTTGTCCCTCTTTAGTTGTCTACTGACCTTCGTCTATCAATTGATAGTCAAGAGTATGCGTGCGTTCGTTTATCGATGCCTATTACTCTTGTGGTCCGTCAAGCCATTCTATCGCGGAATGACTAGGAGAAACAAACTCCAGTACCTCTTCCATATCTAGGATTGGGTCAAAACAATTGTACTCCGCAGATCAAAATGCCAATCCAGCTTTTGCTCTGTTCTACCTTGGAGTATTACCATCTTTTATATCGGGATTGTTATAGGAATTGCACACCATCCTATGAACTCTTGGTACAGTGATACTTCTTGCCATCATTGTTCATTCCTCGGTTCATGTGTTATTGTAACCGGAATGCCGACAAATGAATCATGGCGTGTGAAATCAATACTGCTAGCAACTCTATTGCTTGGTAGTTAAATGGACGATAACCTCATTCTTAGCGTGTTGATTATTGAATCGTCACCCTAAGACTGATTGTGCTACCTAGTCCTTGTTCTCGGTGCACTCCTCGATCGATGAGTTAGGATTATTTCAAATCTTCGCTCTATTGATCATATCGTCTTGCCTCAAAAAGCAAGATTGTTCTCGAGCTTACTAACATATCGGTGGTTCGTGACTTTCCAAATATCTTCTTGGAAGTGTTACCGGGTTGTTTCCTGACTGTTATGTTGAACTCGTGATCAAGTTGGTTTCTTGTGAACCACCCTTTCTCCAAGAATCTGTGTTGGATATCCCTGAGCTAGTTGGTTAAGCTAGACAACAACTTGGAGAATTGGAAGATAAAATCTTGCCTAACTTAGTTCGTTCCAAAGGGATATTCTTGTGTAGAGTGTGTTGAAGAAAGATGATATCTTCATCGATTGGTCCCTGTGATCAGTTGCTGGACCTATTGTCTTATCAATCCTTTGATTTGAGTGTGGGCTATCGTCAAATCAAATCAGTACCAACGATGCTTGTAATGTTGTCTTACTCGTGGTTGATCCCTCGAGCATACACCATTATATCTTTTGGGTCTGACCAATGCTATCACTTGTTCACTTAACTATGGAATTCCTTTTGAAAGGAAACCCAGATGAATTGTTGTTGAGCCCATTGACAACATCCTTGTCTTCTCCATAATTTTGCTGAACATTAAGCTAGAGTTGGAAAACTTTTGAAAGCATTTGTTCATGCTAGCTCATGAAGCATATGTTTAGATGTAAGAAGTGACTTCCTCTAGTTCATGTGCTTTTGATGCAAGTTGCCGCCGTGGATTCGAGGAAGATTGTTTTGTTTCCTTTGGAATCATCTCAAATCAGTCATGCACACGTGCGAAGTATTCTGTAGTCTGGAGGCTTGCAACCTTCATTCTATATGTGTCCCTAGCACACTAAGCCACTGATTGACTTGTTCAAGGAAAAGAAGTCTATGCTTGGGATCTAATCCATGGACTTGCGTAAAGACTTCGATATCCTCGATGATGGTTCTCCACCTGAACTCGGTAGTGTTTAATTATAAGACTACTACGTGGCCATGCTTGTCTGGGACAACGTGTTCACATGTTTGTAGCAGAACCAACTCATGTTTTGGAGCTTACTATCGTAGTTCATTCCCCGAGAATCTCACAACGCCGTCTCGTCGATTTGTGTTGTAAACTTTCATTTTTCTTTCTAGACTTGATGAGTCTGGAATATTCTGACACCAACCAGATCTAAATCTCAGGCAGATGTGATGGTTGGAACATTTCCCAAGAACTATAATATTGGTCTCGCGATAACCGGTAAAGTGGATGTCGTGGCCAACACACCCAGCCGGAAGACCTCCTACTGTAGTATCTTGATTTGAGGAAGTTGGCCACCTCCCCATAGGGATTTCGTAGGATTTACTCCCTAGTTGCCCCTATGGATTTCTGTGTTCCGAAGTCCGACCTTTTTACTTGATGTTCTAGATATCAAACCATATCTATGAATGGGTTACACTAGCACATCAAGGAGAACATTAGAAGCGGAGTGCTAAATGTCTCTCGGTCGATCATCCAGATTCCGTTCCCTTGGCCTCGCTAAGGTGAAATCTGAGAAAGTGTTATCCTCCTTTGCATCTGCATCGTCCATCGCTATTCATCATGGTAGTATGTTGTGTTGTCAGCACCCTTGACACGGATGTTGATAAAACCTTGATGATTGTGGAAATGCTCAAGTTCTTGAGAGCACGCACAAGCGCTACGTGTTATCATCGGCTCTAACTGGGATTCCTCTCAGTTTCCTCGGCAATGCTATGACCTTTCAAATAGTGAATTCACTCTCTATTGTTGGGTTCTTCCCCAGTTACCAGAATCATTCCCAGCATTTGCATTCTGTTCCCAGCTTGCACCGCCATTGTGCCATTCTACCATGGGTCTCTTCCATTTCCGGTGGTAAGCAAAATCATCCATTACGTTGTCTTCAACAAGGTAATCCACATCATCCAAGTCCGAGTATGCCATTCTACCGACCCCCTCCAAACGATCGCTCGAGAATTGCCTTAGGCTGGTTTAAAGAGTCTCAATGATCTCTGAATCAAAGGTAATTCTTTTTGCCACTTAAGGGGATAATCTACGAATCACCCTCCTCCAGGATGTTTCGTCGTGGTATCATGGCAACTCAACTCCTCGCTACGTTGACAATTGTTTACCACCTTCTTAGGTGTGGAATTGTTGTCTACCTAGTGAGCCCTCGTCATCTGTCTCACTCCATTTCCTCAGATGTATGCTTCGTGTCTCAGCTTGAGAGATGTGACAATGTCTCATCCCATGAGTTGATCCTGAGTTGTTCGGTCTTCGAGAAGATAGATTCTTCTAGAGTTTTCCTTCCCTCTTCTCGTCATGTTAGCTGGAGTTCTCAGAGGAAGACGTCGAGACAAAGATGGTGATTGAATCAACGTTCATTTGAAGTGCAACCTGGATCGTGAAGATTGTACTAGTTTGTGTTTCCCCTTCATCTTACCCTACGCTTGAATCTCGGGACGATTTTCTTGTTTAGTGGGGGCGAGTTGTCACATCCCTAGCTTCTGGTGCTGCCTAGTGTTTGCATCATGTTTAAATTTCTGAAAACTTGAACTGGGGAAATTTGGAAGCCTCAAAACCCTAAATAAAAGAAGGGCAAAAACCCTAAAATCTCATTCATTGTTCCAAAATGCTCTTCTTAAATGTTTGATAACTTTTGGAAAGGGTTCTGGTCCCAACCAAAATATTGAACATTTTTAAGGACTTAATCTTGGGACTTTGAATTTAAATCATTAGCTATTTGAATTTGAATTATATTCATATAATTAGAATATAATTTCAAATACCCCTGAAATATTTTATGAGCTTTTGGAAAAGTCCATCTAGCAAAATAAAAATATTCAGAGGAGTTTTTGGCATTGTTTGGATTATTTTAAATTCAAAACAGTGGCAAAAGATTAAATAAAAGAAAACAGAACAGAAATATAAAAAAAGAGCAGAAGCCTACCAGGGCCACCTACCTGTAGCCCATCTAGCGCCCCACCTGGCGCCAGCAACCGGCCCAGCTCCTGTGCTGGCAGCCCACCGGTGCGGCCCAGCCCACCAAGCGCCTCCCCCTGTCGCCTTCCTCCTCGTGCCAGTAGGCAGAGGAGGGACACCGCGACGCCGCCGCGCGCGCCGCCTCCACCCTGCTCTGGCCACCTCCTGCTTCGCGCTGGAGGCTCGTCCTCCTCCCTGACCCCGTGCCTGGATGACGCCACGCTGCCCCGACTCCCTCTCGCACTCTCCCTCGCCTCATCCCCTCCTCTGTCTCTCTCTCACACGCACGGCCGTCGCCACCGACGCCGTTCGCCGCGGCCACAGCCACCGCCTCGCCTCTCCGACACGCCCACGTGCTCCGCCTCGTCCCTCTCTTCCTCCTCACCGAGCCGTCCGACGCCGGAAGCCCCTGGATGTCGCAAGCACCGCCGTTCCCCTCGTCAGCCACCGGAGATCGCCGCCGTCAATTCTCCGTCGCAGAAGCTTCCCCGAGCCCATTGAGCTGCTCTGCGAGTCTGCCGTGAGCCCCTCTTCCTTTCCCCTCACCTCTCTCTCTCGCGCATGCCCTGTAGCCGCCGCCCCACGAGCACCCGAGGCCACCGTCCGCCATGGCCGGTGAGCTTCGTGCTCCCGAGCTCCTCCACCTGCGCTCGTTGCCTCCGAGTGCTCCTGATGACCCCAGTGACCCGTAGAGCCCCTCCAGCACCTCAGCTCCCTCGTTTGCGAGCAGCAGCGCCGAACCCGACCGCACCCGAACTCCGGCCGCCGCTCACGAGCTCGCCGTCGTCGGTACCGGCCACCACAGGCACGGCCACCACCACCGTTCGATGCGCACCAGCAAGGGCTCTCCAACGAGCCCAAGCACGGCCTCGCCCGTGCCCTGTAGCGCGTTTCCGGTTCGCGCCGCCGTCTCGGGCCTCGCCGGTGTCATGTCGCCGGTGGGTTTGACCCACTTTGACCATGGCGGGACCCCCCCCCTGTGTCCATGACATGTGGGGCCGGCCTTTGACTGAATTAGTGTAGGATTTTAATTAGTGCTAATTGCTCTGTTAGTTAATTAGGATTAGTACTAATTGAATTAGTTAAACTAATTACCCCTGCTGACACTGACAGTGGGCCCCGTGGCTATTAATTTGATTAGTTAGAATTAATTAACTCTGTTAGTCACCTGAGTCACTGACCAGTGGGCCCCACTGGTCAGGTTTGACCGGACCAGCCCCTGTTGACCTGCTGACGTCATGCCAACGCCATGCTGATGCAATATTCCTTTTCTGGAATTTAGTTTATTTTATAAATAATCAGGAAATTCCAAAAAATTGTATAAACTTCTAAAATTCATAGAAATTCAACCGTAACTCCAAATTAAATAAATTATATATGAAAAATTATCAGAAAAATTCAAGGAATCCATCTGTACCATTTTCATGCATGTTTGAACAATGTTTTGTCCTCTGTTTTGGACAAAACAAATAAAGGGCATTTAAATAATCATATATGGAGTTGGAGTTTGAATCATGTATTCAAACCAACTTCATTTAAATCATAGCTAGGTGCATTAGCCCAAAACACATTCATATTGCCATGTCATAGCATGCATCATATTGTGCATTGCATTGATCGTGTTTCTTCTGTGTTTGCCGGTGTTGTTCCCCCTCGATAGACGTTGTACCGGTGATGTGATCGATGACACCGATGAAGAGCTATATTATCTTCAGAAGTGCCAGGCAAGCAAAACACCCTTGTTCATTCCGATATAATCCCACTCTCTCGCTCCTGCTCTCTTTTACTGCATTAGGACAACAACGATTCATCTGTTACTTGCTGCGGTAGTTGAACCCCTTTATCCTCTGCATGACCTGTCATTCCACAGTAAATAGATGAAACCCACTAGCATGAGTAGGAGTTGTTTGAGCCCTGTTGTGCCTACTCATTCTTGATTGTTTGTCATGCCTGCTACTGCTTAGAGTTGTGTCAGGTCTGATTCATCGGGAATGAATCAGAGGTGTGTGAACATGTCCTACTGTGTGTGAGCTAAGTGTGTGAACACGATTTGGTAAAGGTAGCGGTGAGAGGCCATGTAGGAGTACATGGTGGGTTGTCTCATTGAAGCCGTCCTCAGGAACTGAGTTCTGTGTTTGTGATCCATGATTCAGCTACTACCACGCATTGGGCCCAAAACCAATGGACCCTCTCGGCTTCTTAATCACCCTTGTCCTCTGTCCAGGAGTTGCAAGTAGTTTCTGGTGTTTGTAGTATGCTGGAGGCCGTGGGCAGCGCTGACCGGAGGGGTGGGCTGTGATGCGGTAGGCACGTGGCACGGTGTACCGGGCGCCCGTTTGGTGTCTCGGGAACCCTGTTCACATCGTTTGGGGCTGTGAGCGAAACTCCGGCCGGATCTCCTCATGGATGGAACCCGAATAGGCGATAAACCTGGACTAGAGACTTGAGTGTTTAGGCAGGCCGTGGCCAACACCCACGTTGGGCTTCCGCTTGAAGGTTGCCGAGTACATGTCGTGTAAACGGCGGTAAGTGGTGAGAGCGTGTGTGAAGAAGTACACCCCTGCAGGGTTAACATCGTCTATTCGAATAGCCGTGTCCGCGGTAAAGGATTTCTGGGTTGCTTATATCAGTTCATAGACAAGTGAAAGTGGATACTCTAAAATACGCAAGATAAGCGTGAGTGCTATGGATGGCGTTCTCGTAGGGAGACGGGAGCGGATCCATAGTGGTGTATTGATATGGTGAATATGTGGACTCGTGTGCGCCACCTCAAAAGAGTTACTTGCAGTCGTAGTTCAGGATAGCCACCGAGTCAAAGCTGGCTTGCTGCAGTTAAACCCCCACCATCCCTTTGTTGATAATGATGCATATGTAGTTAGTTCTGATGTAAGTCTTGCTGGGTACATTTGTACTCACGTTTGCCTATTTTATGTTTTTGCAGAGAGACTTTGGTCTCGCTAGTAGTACCGCGTGGACTTCGACATTTAGCTTGTTACCTCAGCTACGATCTTGTGCCCTCGGCAGGATCTGGTAGATAGTCAGGCTTCTCAGCCTTTTTCATTTTATAGTTGTCCATACTCAGACATGTTAAGCTTCCGCATGTTCTTTGACTTGTATGCTCTGAATGTTGGGTCATGAGACCCCTGTTTGTAATATCTCGCTCCTCGGAGCCTATTGAATAAATACTTGAGTCGTAGAGTCATGTTGTGATGCCATGTTGTATTTGCACATATCGAGCATATTGTGTGTATGTTATTGAAATGCTTGGTATGTGTGGGATCTGGCTATCTAGTTGTTTATCCTTAGTAGCCTCTCTTACCGGGAAATGTCTCCTAGTGTTTCCACTGAGCCATGGTAGCTTGCTACTGCTCCGGAACACTTAGGCTGGCCGGCATGTGTCCTTCTTCGTTCCTGTGTCTGTCCCTTCGGGGAAATGTCACGCGATGAATACCGGAGTCCTGTTAGCCCGCTACAGCCCGGTTCACCGGAGTCCTGCTAGCCCAGTGCTACAGCCTGGATTCACTCGCTGATGACCGACACGTTCGATGCTGGGTCATGGATGCCTGTCCCTGTAAGTTAGTGCCACTTTGGGTTTACGACTAGCCATGTCAGCCCGGGCTCCTTATCATATGGATGCTAGCGACACTGTCATATACGTGTGCCAAAAGGCGCAAACGGTCCTGGGCAAAGGTAAGGCGACACCCGTGGGAATACCGTGCGTGAGGCCGCAAAGTGATATGAGGTGTTACATGCTAGATCGATGTGGCATTGAGTCGGGGTCCTGACAGCTTTGGTATTAGAGCTTGACTACCTGTAGGATTACCAAGCCAAACTGGTCGAAGTTGAGTCTAGAAATTCTTTAGTTATATAAGGGAATTGATTGTGGGATGGAACGTAAGGCTCTTTTTACTCCTTATACCTCATGGCCTTCTGATCTGAGTCATCATCTTCTCTTCTACGGGGATTAAGAACTAGGCTATCTCTTCTTTCCATCAGGATCACGTGTTACTAATCCGTAGACTTATAAGATTGTTGGATTAAGCCTCAGTTCAGTTTCTACCTCTGTATGTTAATTATTGATCTCGAGACCTTGATATTGTGCTTCTGAGTGGTTATGCCACCATTTTTGTGAATGTCTCAAATATTTTCTGAGCATTTATAGCCGTTATGATGTCCGTGTCATCCCAGGTTTCCAAAGAGTCTGATGCATTTGCAAAATCCTTTTCCTCTGGTTTCAATGTCTTTTAGGCCAGGTTAATCACACAAATTGTTGAGTTGAGGTACTCTACTGCCTCGACCTTTATGTTGGAGTTATTATTATGACCCTAGGTGTCTCAGAGGATCATCTAGTAGTCTAGCCATGTTTTGTGTCCCAGTGTGATGATTCTGGCTTTTATTCTCGAAAGCATCCCGTGATGCCACTTAGTAGTAGGTATTCTACTCCTTGGGTTTTGAACCCGAGATTCACCCTACTTACTTCATGTTGATAGTAATTGCTAGCTCCCTTAGGTTATTAGTAACCTTTGCAATAGTCCTTGAAGTCCGTGGTATCTTCTTCTTCCAAATACCATGAACTACTTATGGCAGAAGTTCCTCGTTGAACTGAACGATCACAACCAGAGTGCTCTTGATGAGTTCTCCATGCTATATTGTGACTCTGCCAGCTCAATCTTTCTGCATGGGTTATCCGGAAGAATTATGTTGAACCTGGTTCGACATACTAATCTACGCATCCACAACTCAAAAAGTTATATGTTCCTTTGAGTTGTCCCTCTTTAGTTGTCTACTGACCTTCGTCTATCAATTGATAGTCAAGAGTATGCGTGCGTTCGTTTATCGATGCCTATTACTCTTGTGGTCCGTCAAGCCATTCTATCGCGGAATGACTAGGAGAAACAAACTCCAGTACCTCTTCCATATCTAGGATTGGGTCAAAACAATTGTACTCCGCAGATCAAAATGCCAATCCAGCTTTTGCTCTGTTCTACCTTGGAGTATTACCATCTTTTATATCGGGATTGTTATAGGAATTGCACACCATCCTATGAACTCTTGGTACAGTGATACTTCTTGCCATCATTGTTCATTCCTCGGTTCATGTGTTATTGTAACCGGAATGCCGACAAATGAATCATGGCGTGTGAAATCAATACTACTAGCAACTCTGTTGCTTGGTAGTTAAATGGACGATAACCTCATTCTTAGCGTGTTGATTATTGAATCGTCACCCTAAGACTGATTGTGCTACCTAGTCCTTGTTCTCGGTGCACTCCTCGATCGATGAGTTAGGATTATTTCAAATCTTCGCTCTATTGATCATATCGTCTTGCCTCAAAAAGCAAGATTGTTCTCGAGCTTACTAACATATCGGTGGTTCGTGACTTTCCAAATATCTTCTTGGAAGTGTTACCGGGTTGTTTCCTGACTGTTATGTTGAACTCGTGATCAAGTTGGTTTCTTGTGAACCACCCTTTCTCCAAGAATCTGTGTTGGATATCCCTGAGCTAGTTGGTTAAGCTAGACAACAACTTGGAGAATTGGAAGATAAAATCTTGCCTAACTTAGTTCGTTCCAAAGGGATATTCTTGTGTAGAGTGTGTTGAAGAAAGATGATATCTTCATCGATTGGTCCCTGTGATCAGTTGCTGGACCTATTGTCTTATCAATCCTTTGATTTGAGTGTGGGCTATCGTCAAATCAAATCAGTACCAACGATGCTTGTAATGTTGTCTTACTCGTGGTTGATCCCTCGAGCATACACCATTATATCTTTTGGGTCTGACCAATGCTATCACTTGTTCACTTAACTATGGAATTCCTTTTGAAAGGAAACCCAGATGAATTGTTGTTGAGCCCATTGACAACATCCTTGTCTTCTCCATAATTTTGCTGAACATTAAGCTAGAGTTGGAAAACTTTTGAAAGCATTTGTTCATGCTAGCTCATGAAGCATATGTTTGGATGTAAGAAGTGACTTCCTCTAGTTCATGTGCTTTTGATGCAAGTTGCCGCCGTGGATTCGAGGAAGATTGTTTTGTTTCCTTTGGAATCATCCCAAATCAGTCATGCACACGTGCGAAGTATTCTGTAGTCTGGAGGCTTGCAACCTTCATTCTATATGTGTCCCTAGCACACTAAGCCACTGATTGACTTGTTCAAGGAAAAGAAGTCTATGCTTGGGATCTAATCCATGGACTTGCGTAAAGACTTCGATATCCTCGATGATGGTTCTCCACCTGAACTCGGTAGTGTTTAATTATAAGACTACTACGTGGCCATGCTTGTCTGGGACAACGTGTTCACATGTTTGTAGCAGAACCAACTCATGTTTTGGAGCTTACTATCGTAGTTCATTCCCCGAGAATCTCACAACGCCGTCTCGTCGATTTGTGTTGTAAACTTTCATTTTTCTTTCTAGACTTGATGAGTCTGGAATATTCTGACACCAACCAGATCTAAATCTCAGGCAGATGTGATGGTTGGAACATTTCCCAAGAACTATAATATTGGTCTCGCGATAACCGGTAAAGTGGATGTCGTGGCCAACACACCCAGCCGGAAGACCTCCTACTGTAGTATCTTGATTTGAGGAAGTTGGCCACCTCCCCATAGGGATTTCGTAGGATTTACTCCCTAGTTGCCCCTATGGATTTCTGTGTTCCGAAGTCCGACCTTTTTACTTGATGTTCTAGATATCAAACCATATCTATGAATGGGTTACACTAGCACATCAAGGAGAACATTAGAAGCGGAGTGCTAAATGTCTCTCGGTCGATCATCCAGATTCCGTTCCCTTGGCCTCGCTAAGGTGAAATCTGAGAAAGTGTTATCCTCCTTTGCATCTGCATCGTCCATCGCTATTCATCATGGTAGTATGTTGTGTTGTCAGCACCCTTGACACGGATGTTGATAAAACCTTGATGATTGTGGAAATGCTCAAGTTCTTGAGAGCACGCACAAGCGCTACGTGTTATCATCGGCTCTAACTGGGATTCCTCTCAGTTTCCTCGGCAATGCTATGACCTTTCAAATAGTGAATTCACTCTCTATTGTTGGGTTCTTCCCCAGTTACCAGAATCATTCCCAGCATTTGCATTCTGTTCCCAGCTTGCACCGCCATTGTGCCATTCTACCATGGGTCTCTTCCATTTCCGGTGGTAAGCAAAATCATCCATTACGTTGTCTTCAACAAGGTAATCCACATCA
>NC_057795.1:640001794-640003995 GCF_018294505.1 Triticum aestivum
GAGAGATGTGACAATGTCTCATCCCATGAGTTGATCCTGAGTTGTTCGGTCTTCGAGAAGATAGATTCTTCTAGAGTTTTCCTTCCCTCTTCT
This sequence comes from Triticum aestivum, assembly GCF_018294505.1. Lineage (NCBI taxonomy): Eukaryota > Viridiplantae > Streptophyta > Magnoliopsida > Poales > Poaceae > Triticum > Triticum aestivum. The sequence continues at coordinate 640,001,888 of NC_057795.1, forward strand.
CGTCATGTTAGCTGGAGTTCTCAGAGGAAGACGTCGAGACAAAGATGGTGATTGAATCAACGTTCATTTGAAGTGCAACCTGGATCGTGAAGATTGTACTAGTTTGTGTTTCCCCTTCATCTTACCCTACGCTTGAATCTCGGGACGATTTTCTTGTTTAGTGGGGGCGAGTTGTCACATCCCTAGCTTCTGGTGCTGCCTAGTGTTTGCATCATGTTTAAATTTCTGAAAACTTGAACTGGGGAAATTTGGAAGCCTCAAAACCCTAAATAAAAGAAGGGCAAAAACCCTAAAATCTCATTCATTGTTCCAAAATGCTCTTCTTAAATGTTTGATAACTTTTGGAAAGGGTTCTGGTCCCAACCAAAATATTGAACATTTTTAAGGACTTAATCTTGGGACTTTGAATTTAAATCATTAGCTATTTGAATTTGAATTATATTCATATAATTAGAATATAATTTCAAATACCCCTGAAATATTTTATGAGCTTTTGGAAAAGTCCATCTAGCAAAATAAAAATATTCAGAGGAGTTTTTGGCATTGTTTGGATTATTTTAAATTCAAAACAGTGGCAAAAGATTAAATAAAAGAAAACAGAACAGAAATATAAAAAAAGAGCAGAAGCCTACCAGGGCCACCTACCTGTAGCCCATCTAGCGCCCCACCTGGCGCCAGCAACCGGCCCAGCTCCTGTGCTGGCAGCCCACCGGTGCGGCCCAGCCCACCAAGCGCCTCCCCCTGTCGCCTTCCTCCTCGTGCCAGTAGGCAGAGGAGGGACACCGCGACGCCGCCGCGCGCGCCGCCTCCACCCTGCTCTGGCCACCTCCTGCTTCGCGCTAGAGGCTCGTCCTCCTCCCTGACCCCGTGCCTGGATGACGCCACGCTGCCCCGACTCCCTCTCGCACTCTCCCTCGCCTCATCCCCTCCTCTGTCTCTCTCTCACACGCACGGCCGTCGCCACCGACGCCGTTCGCCGCGGCCACAGCCACCGCCTCGCCTCTCCGACACGCCCACGTGCTCCGCCTCGTCCCTCTCTTCCTCCTCACCGAGCCGTCCGACGCGGGAAGCCCCTGGATGTCGCAAGCACCGCCGTTCCCCTCGTCAGCCACCGGAGATCGCCGCCGTCAATTCTCCGTTGCAGAAGCTTCCCCGAGCCCATTGAGCTGCTCTGCGAGTCTGCCGTGAGCCCCTCTTCCTTTCCCCTCACCTCTCTCTCTCGCGCATGCCCTGTAGCCGCCGCCCCACGAGCACCCGAGGCCGCCGTCCGCCATGGCCGGTGAGCTTCGTGCTCCCGAGCTCCTCCACCTGCGCTCGTTGCCTCCGAGTGCTCCTGATGACCCCAGTGACCCGTAGAGCCCCTCCAGCGCCTCAGCTCCCTCGTTTGCGAGCAGCAGCGCCGAACCCGACCGCACCCGAACTCCGGCCGCCGCTCACGAGCTCGCCGTCGTCGGTACCGGCCACCACAGGCACGGCCACCACCACCGTTCGATGCGCACCAGCAAGGGCTCTCCAACGAGCCCAAGCACGGCCTCGCCCGTGCCCTGTAGCGCGTTTCCGGTTCGCGCCGCCGTCTCGGGCCTCGCCGGTGTCATGTCGCCGGTGGGTTTGACCCACTTTGACCATGGCGGGACCCCCCCCTGTGTCCATGACATGTGGGGCCGGCCTTTGACTGAATTAGTGTAGGATTTTAATTAGTGCTAATTGCTCTGTTAGTTAATTAGGATTAGTACTAATTGAATTAGTTAAACTAATTACCCCTGCTGACACTGACAGTGGGCCCCGTGGCTATTAATTTGATTAGTTAGAATTAATTAACTCTGTTAGTCACCTGAGTCACTGACCAGTGGGCCCCACTGGTCAGGTTTGACCGGACCAGCCCCTGTTGACCTGCTGACGTCATGCCAACGCCATGCTGATGCAATATTCCTTTTCTGGAATTTAGTTTATTTTATAAATAATCAGGAAATTCCAAAAAATTGTATAAACTTCTAAAATTCATAGAAATTCAACCGTAACTCCAAATTAAATAAATTATATATGAAAAATTATCAGAAAAATTCAAGGAATCCATCTGTACCATTTTCATGCATGTTTGAACAATGTTT